>NW_010290428.1:0-42999 GCF_000700745.2 Antrostomus carolinensis | reverse complement strand
TGGAGCCCAATAGTCATATATCATGAGGGATCATATTTATATACTACCCTAAGGTGAACATTGTGTCAATAAAGACAGAGTATTCACATTATATATAATCATATTCTGACCCATATTTAGCTTAGGTTTTTAGGTTTCAGTTGTTTTTCAGTTTGGTTTTGTTTTTCAGGCAGGGAGGAAATAAGCCTCATTACTTAATACTGCAGATTCAAGAGAAGGAGCCTGGAGTTCCTCCAAAAGGGTGGCAGAACACTGAGATGATTCTGCAGATTTGGGGCTGGTGAGATAGGCTGAGTTGTATGCCACACAATAGCTTACTATTGCCCACTATTTCTGCCCCCCCTCCCCCCCCCCAAAAAAATATTGGCCTTGTGCTGCTGGCAAAGTGAACCATAAAGGGGGGAGTGAGGGGCAGGGGAGAGGAAGTGACAATTTTTGCACTGACCCTTAAAAATTAATTATTTCAAGTATAACAATTTGATACTCAACCATAATGTTTGCTCAGAAGCTATTTTTATATGCACTAGTTGCAAAACTATAAAACTGAAATAGATGACCTCCAAGATCATGCTCTGTAAATAACAGAGATGGGGGGGAGAAAAATAAATTTATTACGATTATTTTCTCCAACATAATTAAAGCAACTCCATTTTTTATGTAAGCTGTACTAAGTTTTTTAAGGAACACTACTCTTAACAACAATAAGTCATTAAGTACATCCTCCAATTTAAAGGAAGCTTGGAAGGAATTGTGGAAAATCATCTGTATATCTGTCACAATAAACATGAAATTTTCTCTGGTGCCAGATGGAAGAAAGACCACAAAATAAGTCAGTTTGCCCAGCAATTTGAAGCCTTGCCAGGCAAAAAAGCCTCAATAGTTTGCCAGGCAGAAATGAAGTGAGAGTGGTAAGCCAGTTTCTCTAGATCACCCATTCTCTTAACAGCCACCTCTCTCAAGCAGTTTTAGCATTCCCTAATGCACCTGCCATGAAAGTCTGTTGCACAGAGGCAGACATTCAGATCCTTGGAAAGTGAGAACACGTAATAGCAAAAACCCAAACATCTCGCTACTACCTGAACGAGTTCCAGCATGGGATGTGACAAAACCCTAGGGACAGAAAAAGATTGCATGAGATGTCAGATTGAGGCAGGACTCTGCTTCTTCAGAGAGAAACATTCTTGTGTGCTCCACAGAAGCTGCAAAGGCCCCTGGTTTTCCTAGTGAAACACTTCCTTGTTCTCCTAGGTTCTCCTAGGTTAAGGGAAAGGATTCAGGGTTTAAGGATTAATGAACACTGGCGACAGCACTGGGAGATTGCCTTTGAAAGATAGGGCCCAAGCTCTGGTGCCTGCCACCAGCTAGAACTAACAACAGGTCTCCAAAATCTGCTGTTCCCTTCAGCTATACAGAGGCATACCAACTCAAAGGATGACATGTCCTTTACATTTCTGTAGCAAGATCTACTTCTGCAATGAGAAGTATGAAAAGGCCACTCACCATACTGCTACACAAGAGAAACTTCAGTACTAGGAAGGAATGTTGCTTTGTGCTTCTGCTGCTGAAACATCAGTGCTGGAAAAGCACGTTTCTGAGGATGAATGACTGAAGAAGTGTAATGGCAGGGACTTGTTCCCGTGCCAGCACTGGAATGCAGCCAGTACTGTCCTTGAAGCCTGAAAATTGTTACAGGAATAATGACAAAAGCCAGCTAATGCTGCTCAGCCACTCAGAAAACCATACAGCAGTGTTTGCTGAGAGCAGCCCACGGCCATAGATGACTGCTTTGCCAAGAAGGATGTCACTTACCTGACAAGAACCCCTGGTGACCCCAGATACTATGAGATCTTAACCATTCATAGGAAAGCTTAGGTACAACACAGTTGCAAGATGACAAAAAGGACAGGGGTCTCATTGCCTGACTCAAAAGATTCACACTAGAAGTTTCTGGGGCTGCCAGAGATGAGACTGAACAGTCAAAACTGGGCACATCACATCCCTGAAGGGACAGTTCTGGAGTCTGAGGTCTACACACACTTTATCTGAGACTAGAATGGCTTGCACACATATTTCTCTCATGGCCAGGGCATTACAGACTATGGGAATGAAGTTGACAGAGTGCAACCACTGCAAGCAGCACACAAAAAAGAGGAAGCCTTGGGTCAAGGTAGATAGATAGCAAACAAACCATTTGCTGCTCTACTGGAAAAGAATTTCAGAAGCACGAATGCTCCATGTCAGATGGGCAGGAGAAAGAAACTGAAATTGCATCCTCCATATCTTATATGTAGATGCACCAGGCATAAAGAAGGAACAAAGAAACACAGGGCTGGGGAGGGTGGGGGGGGACAAAAAAGAGGAAAAATTTTCTACTCTGAAGTAATTAGGCACAAATATACTCATCATTAGAATAAATGCATAGACACAAAGAAAAATTTTACTCCTTAAAACAGCATCCAGGTGCCATGAAATGGATTCACCACTCCAAAAGAATATTGCTACAGCCCCCTGGTTAAAAATTGTGGACTACTGCTGAGATATATCATTTAGCTATCTTTTTGAGCTGTGCTACCTTGGGTGGTTAATTGGATAGTGCCATGGTGTAATTGCACACAACTGTTCAGTGTAAAATCCTCAGTTACTGGAATGAAGTTTTACTACAGAAAAACTCCAATAATTGTTTAAAATACGTTGATAAGATGCTTTTGCTTCCACTCCACTGAGCAGACTTCTGCCTTTCTTGCCTGCTGTAAACTTATGCTACCCGGGACATCAGTTTTGTGCATGTGACAGCCAATCTTTTCATTGACAGAAGACAACCTTAGCAATGCAAGGAGACAATATTAGATTCTAGTTGCTGAAGTGTCAAATAATTTACTTGTTGAGATTCATTAATTGTTTCCCATCTTTATTTTAATAATCCATAATTGCCTATCCACTTTTAGATTTTGAACTTTAAATTAGTAGCTATTACTTGCTTTTGAGGGATGGTTCCTGTACACTGACACCTTACATGAAGAAAAATATTCAAAATACTCATGCACTAAATAGTAAATTGTTGCAGCAATGTAAAGCTACAGGAAGCTGTATATGTTGTTACATTATAGAGATGAATGAGCAGGTAGAATTACAAGCAGGGGACCATGTTTAAGCAACTGTTCTTTGCTAGCCAGGAGTGAGGGAAGCACACCAGGACAGCAGCATTGCAGTCCAGTCATCAGCTCTATTGCCTAGACCTGTGCACACTCCTATTTGAATTATGCTTCAGAAAGTCAAATACACAGACAGTTATGGAAGTTGACAAAAAATTGGAATAACTGTTGAGCATACTAGCTATTTAAAACACAACCCCTCCATTACCAGAGTGCACAGTCAGTTTCCCACAATCTGTTAAATGCTTTTTGATGCTGACCTTTACATCTCTGGACAACCAGATACTGCTTAAGTGAAGCACTGCATCTGTTAGCCGGAGTCAATCCTGCCCCTCTTGTAATTTCTAGGATTTTCAGATCCTAAAGATCACTGCATCAAAACTACATCTAGTAGTGTTGAGGAAATAATTTATTGAAAAAAAATCATAATTTTAAAATATAATTATTCAAAACAAAGAGCAAGCAAGCTGGCATTTTGTTCGATGATAAACCCACTCTCTGAGCCTGTTCAGTAGAGAGAAAGTTCGTATCTTTCTCAGAACCTTCTTACAGCTCTAAACCTCCCGGGTACCCTGCTGTATTTCTTGTACACTTCTAATGAATAGTGCAGCCACTTTAACATCTTGTGGTTAAATGGCTTAAGACACCCAACCATCACTTGTGATATTACAAAACTAAGTTTTGCAAAGATACGGTACCTTCAAAACACTGTGTACCTGTAAAGGCAAGAGACGAGCATATGCACAGGCAAGAGCATACACAACACTAAGAAAGTAATAGCATATTAGCTTTATGGATTATGAGGTCATTTCACAAGAATGATTAATATCAGAACTGTATCGTCACTAATTCTGAGCTATATTTTATTTTGGCTTTCTTACTTGTTTGGAATTTCCATTCCTACAAGGATGAGCTTGGTGTACTACAAATACACAGCGACCTTTACCAACACCATATTGCCACATAACCAAAAAGCAATAAAGCATATATAGTTCCTTATATGTATTACATTACAATCCTCATTGTTGGTTTACATTTCCTACAATTTAATTAAGTTGAAAGATAAGTTGGTGATTCATGGTGCAGCAAAAATTTCTTTTTTTTTTTTTTTTTCCCCGAAAATATTGCTACATCACCTAATTTTATAGTGGAATAGTTGGCTGCTACTTCTGCAATTAAAGCATATAGTTAGTATTTAAGACATGGATGTTGTTATACTTCATTAGATATTCTATATACAGCTTTTCTTCATCAACTATTTTATACATAGATTAGGGCTTGTTTATTATGCTATTACATATTTGATATATGTAAAAATATGTGTGATCTGAAAGAAGACAACTTAGTTAAAAGCAAGAAGAAAATTAATCTGATTAACTTCAAGTTATTTAAGTCACAATAAAAACACAGCTAAAAATAAAATCTCATGTAAAGATCATTAGCCAGCAGTGATCCTGCTACAGCAATGGTGGTTAAATGTTCCAGCAGAGTACTGCTATAAAATATGGAGTATTGAGGGATTTTAGCTCTTGCTTATGTGATTTTTTTTTTTTTAATTTATTCTATGCACAGTTAGCCCAAAATGCATCTTGCTGTTTTACATTACTGGATTCTAGAGACAGTTTCTAGCACATGTTAATGAGTGTTCTAGAAAAAAATGTTTATAATATGGACACTGAGAAGAGCTAGAAGACAGTGTTCAACTTTGGAAGAAATCCCTTCTATTGCATGATGTATGGTCACGTGTAAATTACCCATCCTATGTGTTTTCTATGGGGCATCCATCTTGTTTGGTGAAAAAAAGGGAAAAAATTAAATTTTAATCAAAATCAATTTTCCTAACAAGAGAGAGATTTTAGACCACCACAAGTTCAAGAAGAGGCCGGCTTCTCAGGATCTCATTCCCCCCCCCCCCCCCCCCCATGAACCATTGCTCCACATTTTTTTTTTCCCCAGACCAACCTTTTCTCTGCCACAACCCTTCCTGCTCTTACTCTTGTGTGTCCCTTCCAAAAGTGCTGCTCTCCTCGCTGCCTCGGCACAGCCCACTCACCCTTCCTCTCATCCTCTCTCTTCAGCTGTGCCATGATGCCTTTCCACAGAGCACACCCTAACAGCACCCGCCCCTTTGGTTCCAGCCGGCTCAGTACCTGAGGCAAATTGAGATTTTGGCCAAAACTGCCAAAACCAGTCCAAAACTATTAAACAACCAAACACTAAATAAATAAATAAATAACTCCTGAGGGCAGAGAGGCGGCTGCCCAGAGGGGCTCCTGGCACTCCTTGTTAAGGAAGGCCCCGCCCTGAGGCATCCCTGCAGGGAGCCCAGCTCCCAGAACCTGCCAGCACCTGGGCACAGCCAGCCACCTGCCCTGGGAAATGCACATCCTGTTTTTAAGGAGACAAAAGAAGAAAACAAAAAACAAAAGAAAAAAAAGGGGGCGGTGTGAGGGGAGACATGGGAGGAGTGATGATAAAAACATGAAGTTGAAGGTGCTAGCTCAGTCCCAAAGCGGTATTTTGCAAACTGTGTGAGCCCTCTCCCTTCCCCACCCCAGCTCCCAACTTGAGAAGCCCTTCAACACACCACAACCCCAGAAAGCAGACAAAAGCTTACAAATAAGCCAGCTTTCAAAGTTTTCTTTCAAGTCAAACCGGACACACACACACAGACACAAAAAAATCTAAGCAAACAACAAGAACGTGCATGGGCCAGGTGGACTGCTCTACCTGTGACTGCCCCACAGGAAGCCCCATAATCCACCCCTCTTCAGCACCACACACACACCAGGAAGATCCTCACTTTACAACCCTTTTCTTAAGGGGAAAGGGAACTTCATTTTGGCTTGGCCCTAAAGACTCAACATGCCTGAGGAAAAGCAATTATTAAATACCAAACAGTACAATGCACCAAAGAAAAGCAGTTTGCTTAACATCAGTTCTCTTTTGCAGGTTTTCCTTTTGCTAGCTGCTATTTTATTAAACAGGGCCTCTCTCGCCTTTCCTGCCAGGCAGACTTTTTTCCCTTAGAGATCTCCCACCCAAACATGGATATTTTCACAACATTCCCTTTTCAACAGCAGAAACAGAAAGCCAGCCCCTAAGCCCAGCCAGTGCTTCAAGATCCACAGAGACGCTCCAGATGCCATGAAGAGGTAACAGCCAAAGCTTGTAACTCTCCTGATACTCTTTCAAGCAACAAAGGAAAATATCACTGGAAAAATTAAATACAACACAGTCTTAAGCCTTTTTCCTAAGTTTCGTTAAATAGGCATCATGAAAAGTTAGAACACACAAACCTCTGCACTCCTGAGGACTTCTGATCTACAGTTTGCCCCTAACTCAGAAAGGGGCCCTTGACATTGCTTAACGTGATTCAGAAGTTCCATGCATTCCCCAAACCAGCTGAAGTGAGTGATGCCTGCTTAATAACACTATACTGCCATTGCCAGTACCAGACCACGGACTTCATATGTACTAGCCTGCAAGGCCTCAGAGTCTTCTCAGATATGCTCTGTCTGAAGTTCTTCAGGTCTACCTGCAGCCATGTTTTGGCTTGCTTAGCTGCAAAAGCAATATTTTTCTGAACAGCTAGCTCTAACTTGTTTTACTTTTGTGAGGTACCACCGCAGTTTTAAACAGACAACAGTAACAAGTAGTTATTTTGAGCAGAATTTAATATTTACAGCTAACACCATGATGTAGTATACAAACATAAAGGCCTGGTAAGATAGCAGAGGTCTTTGAGAAGTGTAGACGCAGGATGCAGGGCAGAGCAGTAGAGCGGGGATAATAAGGGATTGGGCCCCAGGGCCATACACAAGACATCTACAATCAGGAAAAGAAATGCAGACTTGTAACTGGACCAAAACAGATTTTAGGAATAAGAAGTAGTATTTAACACGTAAAATGCATCATGCACTATAAATTCAGATATAGTGTGGAGCTGCAGGTCAATGAAGAAAAAAGTGTGTGCAAAAGTGCACTAGAACACAGAAAAAATAGCCCCATGTAAAATAAAAGGGACAAAAACAAAACAAGTGGGAGGAAAAAGAAGCCATCATCATAATACACTCCAGGCCAAAGGGGTACATCACCCCTACCCCCAAACACCTGACTGAAGCTCTTGATTTTAGTACTCAGAGGAACAAGGAATGGTGATCATAACACTAGGAAAAGGGATTGGAACTAGTTTGTGTGTGTATAACAATTTTACCTGTATTATTTATTACTGGAATACACTTCTGTATGCACCATTGATTTCCTTCGCTTTACTTTTCCTGTAGGAAACAGATGTGGACGAATAATAATTCTTCAATTAGACTGTGAAGGTTTCTATTATACTAGCAATAAATTCTTGGCTTGTATATATAAAGCGTATTTCCTTTTTGCCAACAAGATTTTGAGCATAACAATGCAGTTTGGACACTCAGCATTAAACTGAATCAAACATTCTACTTGAGACTTTGACCTCATCCCTTGCTCACAGCAGGACCAAGATGCAAGAACCTCCAAAAAAGCCTTCACATTCGTCCAAATCATCAGGTCAGCTTTCCAATACTGGAGGAAGAGCTATTGGACAGAGAAACAGACCTGATTGTAACAAACCAGATATATTCCAGGAATATATTACATCCATTTCTTTTTTGCTGTTGTTGTTGGGGGTTTTTTTGTTGTTTATTTGTTTTGTTGGGTTGGGGTTTTTTATGATTTCTCTCTTATATAAGAAATTTCACTCATTAAACAAAACAACAGGAATCTTTGAAAACAGAATTTTCTCCCTCAATATTTTTCCAGCTAAAGTACATACTACCAGTAATATCAGTCAAAAAAATATACAAGAACTTTCTTGCCCTAATTATTTGAAATGGTTAATCACATACTAGCAAAATCAATACACATATGGCAGTGTATCTATACTCAATTACTGGCAATTATAAATGTCATTGTGAACAGAACTTCTCCTAATTTTGCTGCCCTATAGAATTAAATATGCAATTTTTCAGAAACCAAGCAAAAATATTAGTTTGGTCTATGAAAAGGGAGGGAAGTAAAGCAAAGAGCAGCAAATCACCCCTATCTGGAAAATGATATCTGAAACCTACAGTTAAATATCATTTTCTTACCCTGCATCTTTGGAAGCATATGAAAGTTGAACATTTTAAAGATGAAAGTAACAAACCAAGTATACAACATAAGACATGGCAGATTACTTTTATACTACTATTACAATGGGAACTGATTTTAAGCATGATCTGAATAACTCCTGCCTGAAAGGCCCCTATTGACTGGTAGCTCTGTCATACCTCTTCTACTGTTAATACTTAATATATAGTGAATAGTAGTGAAAATTAGGAAGATCACAAGATAAAACCGAGAGCTCATCTAGTAATTAGATCTCCTGGAACTCCTTTATGCTTTACCTTACTTCCTTTACCTTAAGTTACGGGTCATCATCATCCCTTTTATCTGCCTTTTACTCATTTGAGCAAACATTTCTTTCTGTCTATTTGAAAGCATAGTAATTCCCATAGTTACAGTTTTCTGTAAATGTAATGGCTAAAAATCAATAGCCACTATGATTCTTTTGAAGTTCATTATAAATTTCAGCACAACAAGTTAAAAAAAACTAGTTAAGATCCCCTGGCTGCAAAGACTCAAACACATGAATAAATCTACACAAATGAATAACTGTTTTGGGGCCAATGTAATTTTTCATGAGCATGAAAAAAGTTTCAAAGAACTTTTTATAAACCAAAGATTAGGAATGAAGCAAAAATTTTCCTGGGAGAATTAACACTTAAGTGTATTCACTGCTGTAGTTTTGTTCTGACCCACTTTTAAGTAAGAAATCTTTAGCTTTTCATAAATTTCTGCACTCCTAATATCCCTCCATCCTCAAGAACGCCTCCTGTAAAATATCCAGCACTTTGTAATTTAAAACCCCTAACACTGTTAACATTGGAATATTATCTCTCCAGTTTCACTAAGGAGTCTCAGTTATCCCATTACATTGTAGGAATACCATGCATGTGTTACCTGAAAACTTAAAATATTAAACTAAATGAAATTATTTTCTTTATTTCCAAGTTTGTATTTTCAAACTGGGATAAAAAAATTAAAAAACATCTTCCCGTTTCCCCAGCAGATGGGAAGCAGAAGACACCGATTTCTGCAGCACAAATTCCAAAGGTTTTCTAAGCTCATACCATTCTTTTTGGCTCTGAAGAGAATCCCCCCAAAAAGCAACACAGAACCTCTGGGGAAAGCAATCATCCAGCATATACGAATAAAATGGATTGTGTTTCTGCTGCCTTTTATAGATTTGCTGAGCAGTAGCAAAGTGTAACTGGGAGCACTAATCAGGTCCTGCTTGGAGCCCAGGAGGCACCAGGCAAAATTAAGTATTGTGTCAGTAGTCTCTCCAGAAACCACCAGGTAGTTCTACTCAAGGAGTAGGTGCATGTTGTCTCTTTTTTTTCCTGGCAACATTGTCCTTTTGCATGAGTCTGCCAATGAAATGAAGGTTTTGTGGGAAAGCTGAAATGACAAGGCAAATTTCTTAGCAATGCTAACAGCTTCTGAAAGCTGTGGATGCCTTACGCATATGCTGTGGTCTCCCAGAACTCTGAATAACCTGCACCTGGCTGGGAACTCAGTTCTCCAAGAATCTCTTTAAAGGATTGTTTACTGTTACTAGTTGCGTAAAGTATCTTTTTTTTCCCATAGTTTTCATCTCATTGGCAGGTGTTCATGTGTACTTTTTTATGCTCTATAAAATAAATTTATTTTAAACACTTTCTCAAACTCCAGGTTTATAACTATTATTTTTTATCTCATATTTTACTACATATTCTTTTTATTTTAGAATTCACTAGGACAAAGTCGGAACCATTAGGCATTACTCCTGTTAAGAATATGGCATATTTAACCACCTTTGTTTCTACCTGTGGAAAAGAGAGAATTTCTAACATTCTAGGCTGTAATGCAGCCTCAGTTTAACAAGTCAGGATGAAAGCTCTCCTTTGCTAAGGTTTTCCGTAATTCTCCATTTCATGACTGTTGATTTCCCTTTGAATGTGAAGTCCCCCACACAGAACACACCAAACCACCTGGACCTCTGGTCCCAGTTACGTCAGCCTGTCTAGACACTTACTATTCAATTCTAAGCAAACAAAAAAGGAATAAATAGACCAACTGTTATGTGGGATTGTTTTTCTTCCCCCTCCAGAAGAGCAGCACTGACCAAGTTTTCTCTTAATAGGTTGGCATGCCATGAAGCCAGCTTACATAACTTCATGCAAACAATGTGCACAGGAAAGCCATATAACCCACTGAACAGAATGCTCCTGTTACTCAAGAGCTCTATGAAGGCTGTGTAAACAAAGTACTTCACAATATCTTGATCTTTTCTTACTGCTTTGTAGTTGTATATTATCAATATACCACTATCACAAGGATTAAAAATGTGACTGCAAATATTTTACTAGAGTCATATACCACTCTGCAAGTGCCATTAAAGACTGAAGTTTTTACAGTGCTTCAGAATATAGTTATAAAGTTATTTTTCTAAGTATATTAAATTAAAGAACATAATGTTCAAAGAGCTTTAAAAATAAAGAAGCAAAATGTTAGGTTTCTGAAGTAAGAATAAAAGCCTTTTAAAGGCTGAGAGAAGGAAAAAAAATTACAAAAAGCAATTCTAGGGTCAAAGTTTCTGTTTCAAAAAAGTGACAAGCATTTAATAACCATGCCCCTACTTCTTTCAATAAAACTGAACTACTTGTCAGTTTTCAGAAGGGAACTGTGGATTATGATTTTCAAAACTACCATTCAACCAACTGAAACATATCCTTACCTTTACTACCAGGAGGACTTTAATACTACTCCACTTGGCAGTGCCTGAAGGTTTGTAGATTCTCTTGACTTTTACCAGAAGTCAAGTATTTATGCTTTGTCACAGTGAAGATCAGGTCGATATGGTTTTTTTCCCTCTCAATATATCATGAATTTTACTACAAAAGAACCATCGTTATGGAAACATCAACAAATTCATTACAGGAATTACCAATAAGCCCATAGACGATGCTTAAAGCTCAGTCTTACACTGACTACTGCTATGACACCCTGTACATTTACATCTCAGAAGTTAGTATGAATGCAAAGAAGCTCACTCATTATCATGACAATGAAAAAATCTGTTCTCACAAATGATCGAAAGAGTAATGGGAGAGAAAGAATGAGCTTTCAACAAAACAGAAGATAACCTTATAGCATGATATAAGTACACACTGTCACTGACTACGACTCGTATGTTGTTTTATGCTGTAGCATTTTATCTCATATCCACTTGAAAGTACTCAAAGTCAGCCTTTGATATATTTTGTCTTGTAAACCATTTCTTACAGTAATGTAGTTTGGTTCTCCTTTTCCTGGATGCAATCCAAAGTGATTTAGGAACGAAATAACAGAAACTATAATTTGTAGGACACTGATTTCCTTGTAATTAACTTGGCTATGCATTTTGACAGGCAGTCTGTGGGATCAAAACTATGAAATTAATACAATTTTTAAATTATGCTTATTCTTACTGATGAAAGAGAGCTCTCTATTGCATGTCTGTCAGTTCTCACTCTGTCAAAAAATACTGTTCTTGCAAGGTCTTTTGTCAGAAGCCTATCCTACAGCCTAACAGAACTCTTTCTCCTGGTAAATTACATTTGTTTTATACCCAATTCCAAAATCCTTTATATTACACAAGACTTCACTTTTCACCACACTGAAATACAGGGAAGCCTGCATTTCTGCTCTCATAAAGATTTAACTATTTTTACTGCTGCGCTATTTTAACAAACTTAGGGGTTAGCAACAGCAAAGAACCTGCAGACTAGAGCTAAAAGAGGCATTAAATCACTTTAAGAAATATGAAGTGCATGAGTAATGGACGTCTGAATTGCACTAGGTTATCTGGGCTGCTTGCAGGATGCAGCCTGACCAGACTCATTTGTTGTTTGAGTACTGGGGAGATCTTTCCCTCTCCAGGTCTCTGTGAGGAGGTCTGAAGGAAGCAGATTTCCAGGTACCCTTCAAGAGGCCTTGCACAGGAGCAGGGATGGCTCTACAGTAGCCAAGAGCACTTTGGCCTCCGTACCGCTCCTCAGACGCTGCTCTGTGAGCTGTCAGAGATCACAGGAGCAAGGAGCAAACCATAATCAGCTTTCCACTGTGCCAAGTAAGGCTAATGAAAGCAGAGTGCTTAAGTGGCTTGCCCAAACTTGAATGCACATTGAGCTTTAGAAAGTTGATGTGCTTTTGCTGTTATAGCTAGATGATAATACTTCCTTTATTTCTCACAACTCCACAGGAAAGTAAAGTAGTAGTAGCTGCAGATACCATAAATTCCATCTGATAATTTTCAGTTTTCACCTCCATCAAGGCTACCATGTTAGAGATACCAGATATAAAACAGCAAAAATTTCAAAAGATTTGTTCAGGGATATTGTAATTCAGTGACAAATACTATCATAATATTTAAGAGAGTCATAAGACAATCTCCCTTTTTTGTTGCCATCCTGGTGAGGAGATACAGCCTTTAATACCATTATATATATTCCCTAATACCATGATGCTAAGACTGTCACATGTAAAACAAGGACCATAGTACCTAACTGAACAATTCAACAGTGCTAACGAAGTAGTATCTAATGCAAGGGTTCCAAGTCCAGGTGTACTCATGAACCACAACCAGCAGCAAGACACAGTTCTGTGTAAAGCAAGGCACAACTCACAAGGAGTTGGGCTCTCATACCCTCCAGAGCTCCACGTATACACAAACTCCCACATACAATGAGTCAGGTGACAGCCAATTTTCATGTGGGTGGGAAGACTGCAAGACTTTGCACAACACCTACGAGTAAACATGTTTAATGATATTTAGTGATGTTCAAAGAAACTCAATTAATACAATGACATCAGACTCACTACACCAGAGATATGTCAGGCTGTCTCAAGCTGCTACAGTCCAGAAGATAAGATCATTTGAAATGCTAAATTTAGATTCCAGTTCAGGCTACAAAATCTTAACAGACTGGAAGAGCAACCTTCCAAATGCACTGACCCAGCATTTGGTTTTAAATAAAGAAGCTTCAAAAAATTCCAAACATCCTTCACATGCTGTATTGAAATTTTCTAAGTTGACTTTCCCCAAAGTTACCTCAGCTTTGTTGTGGCCTCACCAGGGCAGAGTAGAGGGGGAGGAGAACCTCCCTAGACCTGCTGCTCGCACTCTTCTGAATGCACCCAGATGCCATTGGCCTTTTTGGCCACAAGGGCACATTGTTGGCTCATGGTCAATTGGTCATCCACCAGCACTCCCAGGTCCTCCTCTGCAGGGCTGCTTTCCAGCAGGTCAACTCCCAACCTGTACTGGTGCCTGGGGTTATTCTTCCCCAAGTGCAGGACCCTGCACCTGCCCTTGTTGAACTTCATCAGTTTCCTCTGTGCCCAACTCTCCAGCCTGTCCAGATCTCACTGAATGGCAGCACAGCCTTCCAGGGTATCAACCATTCCTCCCAGTTTAGAGTCACCAGCAAACTTGCTGAGGGTACACTCAGTCCCTTCATCCAAGTCACTGATGAATATATTGAATAGGACTGGACCAAGTACTGACCCTTGGGGAACAGCACTAACCACAGGCCCCCAACTAGACTCTGCACTGCTGATTAAAACCCTCTGAGCTCTGCCATTGAGCCAGTTCTTCACCCACCTCACTGTCCCCTCATCTAACCCACACTGCCTAAGCTTACCTATGAGGATGCTATGGGAGACAGTGCCAAAAGCCTTGCTGAAGTCAAGGTAGACAACATCCACTGCTCTCCCCTCATCTACCCAGCCAGTCATGCAATTATAGAAGGCCATCAGATTGGTCAAACATGGTTTCAAGAAGAAACTCCATGATTTCTGGAGAAGAAACTTCAGATATTTTAATTGAAGAAACAGAATATAAGAAAGGATGATCTCCAAGATAGTTACAGGAGTAGCTGAGAATCCTGCTAAGCAGTAAAAATTTAACACTCAAAATGTCTGGGCAACTGAGTCATCTCAACAGCAACAATTCATTTTAAATGCAATCCTTCTTTGAAATCTCTTGGTTACACTAACCAATATCTGAAAAGGCTACAACACAAAGGTTTAGATGTCACTCACAACTAAGAACTTCAGTGAATCTCTTCTGTTAAATTATTCTGCTTTTATACTTCTCCCAATGAAGTCCAAATCTGTCAGAGCTGCTTTTGAAAGCATTGTCTTATAGTTAACAGGAACTCATATAGATACTTTCATAAAGATACCTTACTTGATTTTCAAAATAAGAAATGTCACAACAACAAAACAATGAAATATGAAAAAAGCAAGCTGCAATATTTCTGTTTGTATTTGCAAGCTAGATTAGATGAAATACAAAACACTTCTAGTCCTCAGTGTAAACAACTATTTCATAAGTTTTAATAAAGATACAAGATCATCCAAGGAATTGGTTCTAGATAACATGGGAAAATTGAAAAGTAAAATGCATGACATTTTAAACATGTGAAAATGCATCAACATTTTATTCAAAGCTCTGTCAAAAAAAACCCAACACCTCTCAAACTGCCAATTATTCGGGGTATTAAAAAAAAAAAAAAGTAAGCCTTTTGTTTAGACCAGATCAGATCTACATATAGAAGGCTCCATACAGGAACTTTTATAGCAGGTCCAGGGAGTCATTACACAAAGTGCTATACAAAGGTCCTGGCCTGTTTGCCTTTCTCTTTTCTTGCTTTTCTTCTCCAACCACACCATGTGAATAATTCTCCAAGTAAAACAAACTGCCCTTACAAGCTTCACTGTATACAAGCTGCTTCATGAAAATGCTACTAGTGGTCACTAGATAGCAAAATATATCTTCACATCACATTCTTGTTCTTCTGATACAATTGTTTAATTTTCTTCTGAAAATGTACATTTGTATTAACACTATGTGGAAGAAACTGTTATTAACATTGCAGTTACTTGTAAAAAAAGACAATATCGCTGTGTAATTTAATGTATTTTATTAAATAAAAATATTCAAGACTAATAAGGTTCCTGTGCAAATTCATGCATCTGTCTCAAAATATTAACATGTTCAGATATACCACTGCAATACAAATATCATAAGAAAGTCACAGGTAATAATCTATACAAGTATCCTCAGATATGTTATTAAAACAGGAGCCAATTAACATCTACTGTTCTGGAATAGTATTCCGGGATTGATGAGTAGTTGCACAAAGGCAGTGAGACTCAGATTGCTGTTATAAGACTTTTCTTAAAATTTATTCTTTCACATCCTACTAAAACAAAAGTGAATATCCTTGTGATACCTAAATTGCCTTTGATATCCAGGCTAAAGATCCACTACTACTGGATTGCCACACTGATTTTGTTCATTTTTTTTAGTGAACATCTTTTCCTCATACACCTAAAAAAGCAAGATTAGGATAAATAAACACGTAACATCCATTTGCTTGCTTGCTCTTTTGGATTTGGACTGTCTGACAACTGTATCTCCTGCTGTAAACCAGGAGATTCCCATGGTGACTAACAGAGAATGTTTTCATCCCTATCCTCATGCTGCTGTGCAGGGCACAGCAATGATCGAGAAAAGCAGATGGCTTTGGACACCTCCGGTTTGCAAGCACAAACACTTAGCTGCATATCTAACAAACATGTTTCCACGTTTCTGCAAGTATGTCTTCCAATGTCATCACAACAACCTCCTACCATCAACCTCAACATCAGGGTACAGTAAGCCATAACAGCGGAAGATGGTTGAGCTGTTAAAAAAAACCAGTGGATTAGGCATTCAAACACTTGGAAAAACATGCTATCTGGGAAGAATGAGAGATCTGCTAATCCTGACAGGCTAATCATTATTGAGTTATCGAGGACTTTTGTTCAGGAACTTGTCTTTCCTATTGGCCCAAGTTCACACAGAAACTATAGAGCACCTGTTGCTATTGATATATTGCTATTCTCCTACTGGCTACCATCTGAGTGCCTGTAGTTGCTCCCAGAAGAGTTTGGAAAATTCACTCCCTTAAAGCCTATTATCATGTTGGCCTATTAGCAGTCTGGCAGTTGAGAGTGAACTATGCTATCAATTGCCTCACAAACTCTCGCTACCAAAGCCTGTAGATTTGATTTGGCCCAAATCAGTCTAGTTAGGGACTAAGCCACCTTGCATAACTGCTGAAGCTTACTGCAAGACAGTTTCTGCACAGCTGTTGGATTCCTTAGTTGGATTATACTCTGGCAAAGGAGAACCAGTACAAACCCTCTATGAATACAGCCTCATACCAAAGACCAGCCAAGTCTTCGCCATCTCACTGTCCACTTCCAAAACAGGGTTCTCACTGAGACCACAAAAGGCACAAACAGGAGAACCCAATACCAGAAACACTTTATGAAAAGTCACCCATATCTAAGAAAATGAGAAAAGAACAAGCATGTGTCTTTGACACTAAGATGAATTGCCCTTTTGCCATACATAGTTATAAATGGTTTAGTCTGTTACCCTATTGCTATGAAACAGCAATCATGGTGGATTGTCAATAATTTAGAAAATAAATACAGTCTGTGTACACACTGCTGGTCTCTCTAGAGAAGTCCTTTGCCCAATAAAAACCATCACCCAGCATTCAGTGGCTAAACAGCCCTCCTGCCCCTCAGTCACTGTCCTTGCTCTTCTTCAGACATCATAAGCGCTCCACTACAGTGCAGAAAACAGCAAAATGGAAGAAGAGCACTGAGAACAGTGGGTATTTGCAATGGCAATATCAGACATGGGCAAAGCCTCAGTGAAGTCTGTTTTTTTTGAAGGACACGGATTTTTTTAACAAGGTTATTGCACCACTCCAAATAGTTGAGCAATATAACCCAACCCTAAAATCTAACTGCACAAACAGGTAGTGTCTAACCATTCTCTTCATTTAATGCATTGCCAATATCTGATTTCGTTGCAATATTTTTTCCTCTAAAATAGTAAATCATAAACTCTCCAGCAAATTAAAACAATTAAAAACTTAAGTGAGCACTAAGTCAACAATTTGGTGATACAATCATGTATTTTCAATTAGATATTCACAGTCTGCAAGTGAATTTATTTAGGCCAATGTATCAGGATCATCAACAAAAATATTCATCATCATTACCACTTTCATCTGGCAGAAATTAGTAGCAGATGTTATGGAGCTTTTCCATGTTTATATTCATAGATGCTTGACATTCTCCCATTGAGTTCAAAATAAGAAAACACAATGAATAATAATCCCATGTTCACAGAACACTATTTTGAATCACAGTCTGCACCTACTTTCAAGTCACATCTCAGACTGCAGCAGCCATTACTTTTCGGACGCAGGCTTCAGCAAGACAATTTATTCTGCATAAAGGATGTGAAATACTAAAATAGAATATTGGTTTGCAGTTAAATTACTGCTCAATCACTATAATTATTCCTTGGCAAGTGTGATTTGCATAAGCACCATACACTTACTCCATACCACCAGTCAGAAGTGTCAATCCTTCTCTGTATGCCACTGGTAACCAGCAGTATTAGATTCACTTGTATAGTAGAACAGATCTTTAAATTATGTACCACCAAACTCTTCTACATTAAAGAATATTTTCTTAGCCTAACCACACTTCCAACTGCAAACATTTATTCAGTAATGATAAAAATTGTGATTTAGGATTAAAAAAACCAAACAAACCAAAACAAACTCAAAACACAATAAACACACCCTTTGCTGCCCAAGCAAAGTTATACCCGTTTTTTCTGCTGGTTAGGAACCCCACAGCACAAACTGGTGACAAAGTCTGGGAAGGGCAGGGAGGCAGCCTCGCATATATATTTGCATGGGAAACAGGGAAATCTAGTGATTTCAAGAATCAGACAGTGAAACTGTTAAACTTCAGACTCTTTTTGTTTTCATATGATTTTTCGCTATTATTGTCCAGGAACCAAGCCCCCTGGAAGTGGATTTTTTCCTTTTTTTCTTCAAAGGATTAGCTTTTCAATAAATCAATTTACTGCATGGGAAGAGGAATATGAGTGCTAAGATAAGGGAAGTAGCAGGGATCTGTGGCAAGGTGCACAGGGGAAGGAAAGAGACAGCTGCTCTCTCTCTCTTTTTTTTTTTTTTTTTTTGGAGGCTATCTATGTTTGTACTACCTCCTGAGGTACAGCAACCAGAGATTAAAGTGCAAAGGACACACTATAAAGACATAACAGGAACAGAAAGATTTATTTCCACATCTTTTTAATCCACCTTGCTCTTCCAGATGATCCAAATTCTCCAGCATTGTACTGTTATGTTTTTCTAGTTTACTAATTTGCAGTCTGCTGCAGTCTAGCTCCACAGATCGGGCAGCGTGAGGACTTGCAGCACACTTACAGAAGAGGCAGGGGAATGTTATAGCAGGGAGGAAAAAAGGGTGGTGGGGAGGAAAGAATCTAAAACCTTAATTTTTATTCCCTTTCAAATCAGGCAAGTACACCTACTAGCATCCTAAAGATACCATGATCCATAGAGACAGAGAACTAGAGAAGCTGGCAGGGAAACCAACAGGAATTTCAAGATCAACAGTGCCACTCTAGCAAGGAGGTAAAAAGAAAGTCATGGTGCTTAGATAAAATACTGCCAGCTCTAGACATTACCTAGCAAGGTACTGAAAAACTCCTGATATGCCTTTAATTCCTATTTTACAGTAGACAATACAAGCAGAGAATCAGATCAAAAGATGGAATTGTACAAAAAATATACAGACAATGTAAACTGGTAATAAAAGTGAAATATTCATGCAATGTCAGCCTGTCAAAGCATCTATTTGGACTACCAGCTAGAACACAAGCAAGAAAAAAAAAAAAAAAAAAAAATCTACAGCACTGCAGTACTCCCTTCCATTCTTGAGTGAAAGCAGATGTATTGCTATATTTTTTGTCTTAGTGAAATCCTGTATTTCCTTGAAATTACAGATTATTATACTTTTAATTAAATACAATGATGACAATATTTGAATTTAGGTATGATTATAATTACAAACAATTATAAGTCTTTACCTGGAGTTAAATCTTCCTGCAAACAGATGTAAAATGTCACATCTACTGAACTAGATGAAGAGTACATTATCTGACGTAACAGTAATCAGATCAGTATCAAGATACAAACTGCAAAAACTTTGGTGTATGCATATGTTTAAGTATATTTGATAATTTAAAATGTAGCCACATTTATAATTTTGAGTTAATAGTGAATAAGAATACTTTTTAATACAACCATAACTTGTTACTGAGAACTGGGAATATGCAGAGCTTTGTTTTGTTGGTTTGGGTTTTTTTCAGTGGAGTTTTTGGTTTGTTGTTTGGGGGTTTTTTTAACTAAAAAAACTCAAACATAGCCCTCCTTGAAAGCATCACTTGACTTACTCCAAGTGAAGAGACGCTGTTCCCGTCCCCCATTCAGGGCTGAACGACTCTGAAGGGAGCAGTGGCTCATTACAGTAGCAGAAAGAAGTACTTGCTGTCAGTGTTCAAGTCTCTTACACTTTCCAGGCTGGCAGTCTGCTCTCTCTCTCACATTAACATTTACACATTATTTTGTGAAGCAATCAAATCCCACAAACATAGCCCACAACCAAAAACCAAACTGAAGGCACCATTCTCTGTAGCTCGAACAATCAGCTCCTGCTACTGTAAAGGTACAAAAGTTCTTAAAAAATGTATAGCCATAGGCTTTTATCACAGTTCTTGTAGATCTCCTGTTTAATGAAATACCAACTTAGTGGTAGATAAGTATAAACAGGAACCCGGAGAGTATGAGAACAGGAACCAGGTGTGTTGTTCCCAAAGCCAGCTCAGACAGCTAACAAAGCTAAATCTGACAGAGAGTGAGCATTACAATATTAAGTATTAATGTATTTTAATCAATGATTTCTAGATCATTCTGGGAAAATATAAGTTAGCAGGGGAAGGTAGCAATACACTTACATACCCACAGAGCTCTCAACTTTTCTTTTTATACAATATTCCTGAACATTTCTCTACAAACAATAGTTTTTACAAACATAAAAATAAAAGCTTCTCATGCCTAGCAGCAGCATTATCCATAGGATACCTCTGCTCCCTCTTGAGCTCATTCCTGATTCACAAGGCAAGAGTCTGTTCATTCCTCAGCTATGTGCCATTTTTTCTTTACTCTTCTTGATATTTTCAAACCCTTAAGCTGCCCACAAATAAACGTACCAAGTAGACTGCAGGAAGATCCACAAGTTTTTAAATAACTCATCTCTCCAATAATCCCATTTTCAATCAAAAAGTTTTCCTTTGTAACCAAATAGTTTATTTTTCTACCAAGTCAAATTTTGTCAGTTTTATGTTAAGAAGCTTGACACAGAAAAGATACGTGAACTGCCTGCCCTTCCTAAAGACAGTAGAAATATTAATTCATGACATATATGCCAATAAGACAATGAGAGAGCGAGTTAAATACTGTAGCTGTAGATATTCCAAGCATTTCATGAATATGAATAATTAAGTGCCACATTAACAGAGGCTGTCTACCAAATACAAGGAACGTGGCTATTCCACTCAGAATTGGTGTTGCAAGGGAATAGCCAAAGCAATCGCCCATGTTGGAATGACACTCTGTATCAGGCCAGGAAAAAGCACACCACATCCACTGTGAAAATGAAAAATAGGAGGTAGTTTCATCTTAGCGTCTTACCCACCACAGCACATGCGAAATTCCAATTCTCATTCTATGAATTCACTTTAAAAAGGGAAGATTAAAAAATGAAAGAAAGAAAAAAAATTGCACATGCATTTTGGGCTTTTTGATAGCAGCTTCCTCTTGGAAGCAAGCATTTGCATTTCCAACTGTTTTTGTATTTTCAATTGGGCAGATATATAGCTAGTATTAATCAGGTAGAGAATTTGTATAGTTCCATTTGCCTAAACCATAGCTGTTCCAGCTTGCACAGATACCTCCCCAAGCAAGCTGAAGAGGCAGAGTACAGCTGAGCAGATCAGAAAAACTAAGAAAACATCCACCTTTCTCAGAAAATCTTCTAGGAGCTAGGGGCAATGTGCTTTGTGAACATACTGTACATCTGAAAACAGTCATGCATGTTGTATACTTCTGAGAAAAATTCAAGGCAAGAAGGAGGTATCATCATGTGAATTTAACTAAAGAAGGGATTTTTCATTATTATACACAGCAGAGAGAGATGTGATAAAAAGGATTCGCAGGAAATGGGTATTCATCTGAACACAGGTTCCCCAGCACAGACCTGGTGGCCCAACAGGGTACAGCAAAGAACAGGCTTCTCTCCTGCTGAGTGGCACAGTCCCACAGGACACTCAGCACAAGGTCTGGCAAAGGACAGCACACACTCACATTGTGTCATGCAACACTCCAACTTAGGAAAACCCAAAGCAAAGCTTTCCATATCTGCTTGAGCGCTCAGTGCAATGCAAAGATACTAGCTTGGGTTCTGACTTTTGCGACTGTGCATAGTCATTGCTGGTGTTCGGAGATCCGTTTGCCTTCATTTCCCTGCTCAGAGCTCCACATCATCCCTCAAAGAGATATATTCCTTGTTTCAGCCCTCCATAATGAGTCTTTCCATATCTGAGTTTTCCCTTCGCTGCTTGCAGACTGATATTGTTTGAAGTCAGTGAAGCAGAGAATGTGAAAAGAGTGAAGTAAACATAGATAGAGCAAATGAGTGCTAGACTGCTTTCTTTGGCTTTAGAAAGGGCGGTGGAGAGACGTGAAAATTATACACATTACAATGCTAATTAAACCTTGTCGCCTCAATCCCACTAGAATATTTCAAGTTTCCTATAAACTACAGCTCATACCAACTTCAGAGATCTGCAACTTCCAAGAAAATTGAACCGCTTGTCAGGTGCCCAAGTATAGATTTTTTTGAGCCTAGATTTAGTCACTTGGTTTGAAAAATTTTTATCCTGAAAGGGATTCTGGAGGAAACTTCTCAATTGTAAATGCTGGATCCAGACCAAAACAAAGGACAATTCAGGAGCAGAGCTCATATACTTGAAAACACCTCTTACATCAGACTTATGCTGACAGTCACACATTCACACATATTAAAAAAAAAAAAATTAGGAATGGGTAGGAAATGTAGAATTATACTGAGCCCAAACACTGCATTTTGAAGAACTTTTCCCACACCAGAATAAAAAGATTGTACTGTTTGATTATGAAATACTAGTAAGAAAACACATAAAATCCCACAGATAAAAGTTATCCTTAATTAAGCAGTACAAAACCTTTTGTGATCACCTGGTTGATGACAGAAGAATCTCAGCAGAGTGACTGACTACAACTACATCCGTAAGAAAAAGAACAAAATAAAGTCTTAAATTGTTGGATGTGATAGAAAAGCACATCTCACATGAAAAGTGAAAAAGAGAATTAACACTCTGCTTTTCAGGAACAGTGTCTCCACATAGCGGACAGCCGATCAGAAAGCCCCAACTGTGCTATAAGTAAATGTTAAAAGCAATTCATGCAATGTGCGTGTTGCATACTAATGAATACTAAGAGTCTACATCGTATTGTGTAACTCTCCTGGAGACAACAATGAGAAACAGAGGCCCAAAAAGGTTGGATTGCAAAGGAAATTCTCTCTGTCAACGAAACAGTGAAATGTAACATACTAAGAAGAGCTCTGATCACTGAAGCACATTTACGTCCACTGAGAAAACAAAGTAACACCTTTAAAGCTATTTTCTACTTTTTCTTGAGTTTTAGAAGATACTTCAATTTTGGCAGTATACTTTTTACTAATACAGCTTTTTTAGGCTAACTGCTGATTTCCTGAAGAGTGCCAAAGATGAGCAGAACACAAAACTTAAACTTCTGCAGAAGCACCTAGAGATAATAGGCTGATATTTGAACACCAAATTAAAGTTCTTGCTCCCATTCACAGGCTTTGCCACTGAACATGAACTATGCTGAAAGTTTGCACAGCAGATGAGACCATCTAAAACTTGGGTTGTTTATAAAAACATAAAATATCTACAAACATTCATTAGACTCGGGATGAGTCAGTTGATGGGGCTTTAGTCAACAACATTACTTTTTAAACTTTTTTATTATTTTTAAAATAATAAAAGTTTAGGCCATTTGAAAAATTTAATGATGCGTAGGAGTTTCAACCCAAACATCAGCCATTTCAAACATTCTTCTTATTTTCAAGGGGAATAAACAGGCACCCACAGAACAGTTTTGTTTAAGATGCTGCTTTAAATTACAGTCATATTCCATACATTGTAAAAATTGTCAGTTCCTGACCCCACAGATCAGGCAGCTGGACATCTAAGGCCTTTGCCTGTAATGAGATGGATTTAAAAACAAAATGTTTTAGGCTTGGCTTTAAAATGAACTGAACTGTGGTTTAACTTGTGTTACAGAATGTGAATAAAATTATTTTGTAGAGTTCGCAGTTTGTTTCAATACTCTTTAATCATAGTATGTTAGTACCATTTTAATCAAACATCTTTATGAAAGCCAGACAATGTTCCTTCTTGCTGCCTCACACCACCATTAATGACTCTGTAATGGGCAATACAGCAGAAGAATTTAGGACTGTTACAGTGGAGAACAGCAAAACCTAGCTTCCATTTACAGCGTCACATTGACCACAAAGCACTGCCAGATACAAAAAACCAAACCAACTGCCTTTTAGGGCCTGGACCCTCCATCTTATCCACATGAATGGAGTCTTGAGTGCACATAGGATCTTGTTCAACTCTAAGTCACTACTCTTGTACAGTGACTTGTACCAGTGATTACTGGAGTTTTGGTCATTGGAGCCCACATTTGTAAGGTGGGTTGAGTAAAGCACAGTTTCTGTAACCACTTCTTCAGCTGGAAATCACAGAAGCAGTTTAGTCTGGTGGAATAGGAAGGGATTGCTACAGCTCCAAGAGCACCCAGCTGGAAAAATTTCTCCTAGAGCTGCAAAGTTTATTTTAGTTTTATAGTGGAGTTAAGGCCTCTTCCTCCCATCCCAGTCACATCCCTATGAATAATAAATGCAAGCACAGACTGGGGCAGATGAGAAGTTGCAGCCAGTGCCTGTACCCGCACCATGCAGTGGCACCACACTCTCCCACACTCACCCTCTGCCGGAAGATAGGACACATAGTGGAAACGTACCTGCAGGGGATATTAGGAGACTGCAGTTATCCCTTACTTCTTCTGAAGAAAGAGGATGAGGAGCTCACACTTCTCATAATGTAGACTAGGACCTAAATGTTAACACACAGCTAGTATCAGTCCTGTTCCTAATGCTTACCTACTTGTTTAAATCAGTGTGAAGATGTTGATTTACAGGAACTGATGACCTGTTATTGACCTTATAATAGAAAAAAAACAAACTAGATAATACCCCTCATGATCCTCATGGCACGTTTGTAATTGATCAATTTCAGTAAGACACTCACATGAATATACAGACAGTATATTCAAGCCAATTTTAGAATAAGAACAACACCCTCACTTGATGCTTTTTACTTTGCCAGAAGTTAAATATATCTTTGTGATTGCTGACATAAGCAAACTTGCTCCA
This sequence comes from Antrostomus carolinensis, assembly GCF_000700745.2. Taxonomy (NCBI): domain Eukaryota; kingdom Metazoa; phylum Chordata; class Aves; order Caprimulgiformes; family Caprimulgidae; genus Antrostomus; species Antrostomus carolinensis. Next base: position 18,166 of record NW_010290428.1, on the reverse strand, counting down.
GACCTTCAACTGGCCTGATAAATGGTATGGTGGTTTCCCAAATCAACTGGGACAAGTCAGGTGACAAATGATTTCCATTAGCTTCAGCAGAATGGAAACAAAACAGATCAATACAAATGATTTGCAGCAAGTTCAGATCATAAATTTCATTTTACCCAGTTCCATCATTTTAAAAGAGAAGCATTCTCCCCACACAATATGAAAAAAGGCAGTAGTGATCCAGAGATTCGATCATTCCAGTTACAACAAACTGCTCATTATTTCAGCTTAGAGTGCTTTTTAATCAAGCGCTAATTTTACTCAGTGATACAAAATTGTATTATTTTAAAAGATGGCAAACAATAAAAATTATAATGATCATATTTTTGGAAAATTAATTTGATCCTACTGTTATGTAAAAGCCCTAACAATGCCAGATTCTACTTTTACCATACTAAAATTACCTGCTCTTTCACTTTTGCCTTTCCTCATTTGCCTATGACCATTTCTAAACCCTGTTTGAGAAGGATATTTTGAGGTGACCAGTTCTTGTATTTTGGAGATCAAACAACAACACATCTTGAGCATGCACTGCAAGGAATAACTTGCACATAGGTCCTTGTTCTTTGTAACTAGCTAAATTAACTCCTATTTAACAAACTAGAGTCCCAAAATATACTCATCTCCTGTAATGTTGAGAGGAGATACACAGTGATTTATAAATCCACTCTTATGAGTAAGTCATCTATACTAACAAAAAAGACATTCATAAACAAAAAGATTTAATCATTAATTCCCTCAGAGGAGGCTCGGTGCACCCCACTTTCAGAGTTATATAATACACTTCCACAGGAATGTTTTGAGGAAAATTCCTTTGTAAATTAGTTAACATAGTGATAAACACAGAAATTTGTCCTTTGCCATTGCATTCTCTCAACATACGTAATATAGTTATCAACATGAGTGATGTGTCCTTAACCGATTCTGATTTTGGGTTCATTTTCATGCAATAGCAAGTTCCACAGGTTAATTTTTAATATTAAAGGAAAATAAACTTCCCATAAAATTAAGTAGTCTCCCTTTCCATTTCAGTGTATTGTCTTTAGCTTCCATTACTAAAAAAAAGAAGAGAGAAAAACAGAAGGAAAAAGTTGTCTCTTTTTTATATCAATACATTAATAATACCTTTTCAAAATATTGTTCCTTGACATATCAGAATGTGGAGGTTGGGATTTCCTCCTCAGGACTGCTACATGACACCCTGCATGTGGGTATACCCCCACCTGCCCTGTCACAACACTTGTCCCTGTCTCTTATCTGCCATTATTCAGAAGTCACACAAACAGACCACTGGTAGGAAGAAAAAAAAAAAAAAAAAAAAAAAAAAGACCTTTCCCTGATATAAAGCAATCCTACCTTTTAATTTTTGTACTTGGCAAAGTAAACCAAACAATTGCTACATATATCACAAGTGGATTCAGTTATGGGTTAAGATCCTATTTCTAGAAACAAAGCTTAAGAGAAACAGTGAACTGAATCAAAACAGCATCATGAATTAGAAGATATAGCAAGTATTGTAGTCTTTTGCACATGCTAAATACTCCTCTGGAGGAAAAAAAAATTACTAAAATGTGTTTTTAGAGTTTATTTAAGTAAACTAGAGCTGTCTGGAAGCTAATTAGAATGAAACAGGCTCTCTTTGAAAGGTAGAATAAAAAAAATAAGAAAATACATGTTATACACACACCTGTGCCATACACTGCCAAACATTCACAGCCATGTCACTGACTTCCTGTGACTCAGTTACTGCATTGATAAATCCTGTAACAGCTTGGACCTGCTCTGCAGGACACCTGAAGGTCATTTGCCAAGAAGTTTCATGTAAGAGTCAGCTTGTGGCCACTACCCCATCCAATATCTGCTAACAAGACCAAGCAACACAATGCAGACAGGTAGACTTAAATTTCAGTTTTTCAATCTGTCAGAAGTACAAACTACATTGGAGGATGGGAAGCAATTATTTGCTGTCCATCAGAATTATTTTGGATCTCCCTTCACACCCACATTCACCCCCAATGTCTACTTCTTTGTTCAGTCCAAGTCATTTTATACTACTTTAAGTCAACAGCTCAGATTTTTTTTTTTTTTATTCCTAAATAGATCCAGATGACAGAAATTACCTTTATTCCCCTCAGCAGATAGATACCAAAAAAGCAAGTTAACCCAGTTCACAGTACATTTCATCAGTTGGTTTAGCATCTAGGAAGAAGGATTTTTAAATCAGTTTTGCAAATGTCAGCTCACTGTAACACGCTACTGCAGAAGACTGAGTAAAATCCAGACATATTAGAGCACTTGAGAGGTAGTGACTGCATTTACTCAATAGTTTTAACTCTTTTTAATAGATCAGGAATAATGAATTATATTGTATATTCTTATGCCTATATGGAAATAAATGTAATATCTATACCAGTAATGTTATTATGCTTCACAATTGAATTGGTATTTTTCTGTGGTTTGTTTGGGTTTTTTTAAAAAAAAAGATAACTGACAAAACCATCAATAGAAAGGACTGCAAGAGGCTGTCTGTCAGCTTTTCTAAAAGCCTCCATTGGGCTTCCAACTTCTCAGGAGAAAAATAAGAGAAAAATAGAAAGAAGAGACACAGCCTCTAAAATGGTGAGCAAATGGTCAGTTTGGAACTGCAGCTGCTTCTCTCCGCAGGAGGCACAGCCGAGATACCAGAAGAAATTTGGCAAAGATGTTCAATATGGAAAGAAATACATAACGTGTGATCTATGGTGCTTTGCTCTCCCCTTAAACAAATCTCATTCCCAGATGGCCTGTAAGATATTAAACTATTGCTTATGTTTGCAGTTCCAGCTGGAGACTGTATATAAACAAAACTATTTCTATAAGCCTCTTTACAGTTCAGTAGAATGTTTATTCTTACTTTTAAATAAATCTTTGTAACAATATTAGATATAAATAAATACAAAATACATAGAATTTCAATATTAACTTATCTCTCCATTGCAGAGCTTTTTTTTTAAAAAAAAAAATAAGCTAGTAACTGCCCTCTGTGCCTTAGAAGCCTCTTCTAAACACCAATGCAAAAATGAACCCAGGAAACTTCAAAAATTGAAACTATTTATTAAATATTTGCTCTAACTTTGCTAAATATATATTATGAAGTATATAAAAAAAACCCATATGTAAAAAAACAATTGTTTTTTGTTGCTTAAGGTTCAATCAAACAGTTGCACCTAAAAAAAAGTGTAGGAAAAACATGTCCAATAAGAGGAATTCTCTGGGTATAACATGTATTTGTAACTGTTGAGCTCTAAATTAAGTTTCCATGCATGTACACAAGGAAAAACAACAAAAAGTTATGTTGGAAGACAATAGCGAGAGCATATAAGAATAAATCTAGATACAATAAAGTATTTTAAAAGAATTAGAAAACAAAAGAATGCTAAAAATATATTTGGAATACCAAAGCCTAGAGATAAGGGAATAAGAAAAGTAATTAGCTCTCCCTGCTGACATTGTTTTCCTGTCAGTAGCATCACAGCACCTACTCACAGCAGCAGCTGGCCAAGCATTTGACAGCTGTCCACATCACAGGGAGTGTAGGAGAGCAAAAAAAAAAAAAAAAAAAAAAGCTTAGATCATGGCACTAAAGACCTTTAAAAAAATATTACGAATGTTCAAAATATTAGTTTATAAACAAGCTGATGTACAAGTTAATATTAGAGTTTAGCTGGATTATTTAACACAATCCAAGCCAGCATGTAACAATTATTACTCAATATTAAAGGTCACATGAACAAGCAACATTTTAACTGCCATATACATCTCCAGACCTGTCGGTACTATTTTCAACTAAAAGTTTATACGCTGACAAACTATTTTGTTAAGTGATAGTAAAAATGTCTATACTTTGATATGTATTTGCCCAAGGTTTTACAAACTCCACCTCCTTTTCCTCCAAGTAGCAGAGTCCCTGATCAACAAGTACACCTGTAATGCTAAGTCTACACTAGAGTTAGAGGACAACAGAAGACATTCCCAACAGCTTTGTTTAGGGTTGAGACCTGATGAAAAAAAGGAAGATCCTTCCTCCCAAGTGGAAGTTAACAGTCATGTTAAGTGTAGCTCTGCTTCCCCTTACAGACTGCATTATCAAACTGTGAGCTGCGTGCCCTAGGCCTTCCAGAGAGTATAATTAACATCTCTATGTTATGATCTTTGAAGTGCTCTTCCTTCCTGTAAACCTCTGATCCTGCTTTTACTTTCTGCCTTTCTGAATTCTGGTCTGTTCTCTGTTGCTTTCCTTCATCTCTCTCAGAGCTCTCTCCAACTAGAAAACTAATTCAAGGTGTGGAATTTCAAACACACAGTGCTGTCTACGCTTCTTTATTTGCTCCCTTATTTGACAGAAGTCCAAAGACTATTCCAAAATGTATTTGTCCTCTTTAGTAATACACACACGTGCAAATGAGATGATGTGCATGGAAAGCTGTACAGTTGTTATGCTAGCTATGAGATACATCTTGTTCTACCAACCTGGCATTAAGGGAACACACAAGATAATTCCTTGACAAGAGAAGAAATCCAGTGCTGTACTAAACTTTCTCTATTTCATCCTTTTTCTGTTACTTCCTCCCCCCTTCTTTTGTTTCTGAACATCAGCATCTAACAGTCATTCTTAGAGCTCTACAGGTGATGCAGCCTCAAGAGTTAGTTTTAGCTTTACAGTGAGGCAGTTTGTTTTTTTTTTCCTGATGGTAGCCTCTCTTGCTCATTTTATTTATGCTGCTGTGAGATTGGAACAATAGCTGCTGAACACATTTGTGTAACAGATCACGATAGCCAGGGTAAACTGAAAACAAAGCTTTAAAAAATACAGGATTTATTCTACAGGTGTTTTTCTTAAAGCAGTCAAAGGCCTCCATCAACAGAAAAATCTGAACATGATGAACTGCATTTAGCAGTACAGATAGTATCCATCTACTTTCTCTAATTTTTTTCTTTAAAGGCAGAAGTATTTGACTTTTAATTTACATGTATAAAAAGCATTAACATAGTGATAGAGCCCATGTTTCCATTTGTCTAAATCCAATTCTACAATATATTTACTGCTTGCTGGATTTAAGTGCCACTCCAGGCCACGGACTAGCTCCATTTTACTTATACCTATAATATGAAACTCTTAGCATTTCTTGTACTGCTCACATGATTGAGATCAAGTACTCTAAAAGCTATGACTGATTTTGCAAGGGCACATTTACTTGCTATTTAAAATGTTCTCATAACTGTATTGCACTCAACAATACATTCCAGGTTCACATTTTTATCCAGACTTCAGCATCTATCGGTTCTTTGTCTGAACCTGTATACCTCTCCTGTCAGACAGGATTTGAGCTGCATACAGCCTAAGGACATAAAAAAATCTGAGAAGAATTCAGACCTTCATATCTAGGCCTTTCCTTTAGCTCCAGTGCAAGACATGCAATTTCAAATGAACACGGGGGGAGGGGGGGATAAACCCACAATAAACCACCTTTCTTAAGCATAATGGTCTCTCAAATTCTTGTTCAGTAGTTTACATCAACCTCCAAATTGTTTCATCATTCCAGGCCTAATTCTCAGACAGAGCAAGTTTCAGTTTATTTGCCATGCATGCCACTACTGCAGCTTTATAAATAACCCTTGGCAGGAGTGCAGAAGGAGTTACTGAAGATGCCAGGACCCCTCAGTTATCATTTCCTCCAGGTTAGTGCCAGTCACTGCTATTGCAGTCACCCACCTCCTGGGACTCCAGCATCTGCCAGTCCCGTCTGCACCATACAGTTTCTTGGCTGGATCAGAGAGCAGAAGCCTTGACCCTATTCTCAGCTTCTTTAGGCAAAGCCATTGCAGGAGATGGCTTCAAGTTTAACAGGAGCAAGGAACTGCATCAGGCACTTGCCAGCAGCTAAAGGGAAACACATCCCCTGCCCCATCCCAACAGACCCTAAAGTAACAGCATAGAGACAAAAAACAAACTAAAACACCACACAGAAAACCCACAGACTGATAAACACAACCTCAAAGCAATAAAACCCCCATCATTTTATGTCAGCCCCCAGACAGTAACACTCCCATCATAGCATGTCACCCGCTCTGTAATGAACCCCAGAGGTGAAACTGCTGCGAAGATGAGGGTACTAGGGCTGGGGATCTCAACTCCTGCACTACCACTTGCAGAGATGGAGGCCAACACCCCGCAACCTTCCCCACCAGCTTTGCTTGCAAACCCACAGGCCCTTCTCTGCCCCAACAGCCAAATTTCAGACATACCACTCAATACCCAACCTGATGGAGTTTACTCATTTAGCCCTCAGCAAACAGATCATCTCGCAGCTGCTGTTCTCCTGCATTTTCCCCTCTAGCTTTACTGAACAAGTATTTTTTCATTCAGTTCTTTTAGCTGTATTGCCACCTTCTATTTCCTGGAAAGTCACTTTTTTGACCATCTGTCTTAAAATAAAACAAACACCCTCAAACCAAAAAAATCCCACCCAGCACAAAACCAGTGTTGCAATCTTCTCTAAACCAGGGATGTGAAACACTTAATAAAATAAAATGCTTTTGTTTCAACTAACTAGATAAACACTTCAAGTTTAAGCCATCTCAGGCTTCTAGAAGGAACCCATATCAGTATAATTATGCTACAAATCACTCCTGTTTGATCAACACAACAACTGGTTTTAAAGGGCAGTTCTATTTTGAGGCTGAAAGTAGCAGAATTAGTGGCTGATGATTTGTCAAACTCAAAATATCACATGGAACATCCTACTGATCACAAATAGAGATGGAAAAGTCAAGTAGCTCTATTGATCTGTGCAAGACCTCACTGCCAGGAGAGTACTGCAGCCACCTCACACTGAATTCTTAAACACATTGCACAGATATTGGTTCAGTTGGTGTCAGTTATTTCACCTCCACAGGCCAAAGTCAGCCCCCACAACACATACTAATATCCAGAAATAACAGCGGTTGTCAAACTCTGCTTTAATCTGTCCATGAACTTGAGGTTTTTGTTAATAGTACTTGTAATTAGGATTAAGTACAAAGTCTGCTTTGATAGCTCTAATGATAATGAGCATAAAGGACTTAAATAGAGAGGGTGGAGAAGGGAATGGGTCAAACTGCTTCTGGTTTTGTATTAAATTGTCTGGACTGCTGAACTTACTCCCAGCATTACCCAAAACTTCTAAAGCCAGAGCTGCCAGTATTATTCCTAGAATAAAAAGCAGTCAGCTCAATCATTTAACACATATTGTTCATTTCAATAATATAAAGTAGTGAAGTTGGGTACTGAAGAATTCTTATCTGCAGAGCAGTACTAACTGTGCATAAATCTGCAATAAAATCTTTGGCTGTGGATCGGGCGATTGGAAAACACAGCCAGCCCAACTGCACAGAGAGCAGTCCACAGCAGACTTCCCCCACGGAGAATACAAAGGCCATTTCCTCAGCAGAGCCCTGCATGTTCTGCTCTCCTTGGCTCATGCTGTCCCAGCAGATCATACAGCTACCCAGAGGCACAGACCTTGTGCTTGTGATGCTGCACTGTGCATGAGAAGGAGCCGTGGCTGAGCATTTACACCAGGCATGACCAACATGCTTGTGCTGTGTATGTCACACTACTGTTGGCGATGCACAAAATGCAGGTGCTGTTTTTCCCCTCTCTCTACCCCTGCACCAGCAGCTGGAAAGGTCAAGAGAGCCCATCTCATCCCATGTTGTTCATATTTGCTAGTAATAAAGCTGTGTTACTTGCTCTCTGGCTGCTTCATTTCTACACACTCAGTTCCTGAAACACAGCAAGGCTCAGGCAGCTCTCACATTAGCAAGTCCAGGCATGGAAATGGTAGTGCTACCCAGAGATGGTATCATGTACTTTGAAAGGACATAATATCATTTGACTAATGCTCTAGGACTCGATTCTCCTCTCACTGGCATCACAAATGAGGAATAAATTGGCATATGCAAGAGGATTTATATTAAATGAAAAACAAAAGGAAAAAAAACCCCACACAAACCAAAACACAAAACTAAATGTTAGTTACAAAAAAGTCAACAAAAACACTCACATGAAAGCAGGCAATGGAGATATAGAACCACAAGAACTTGTTTGAGGTTCAAAGTAAAAAGTACCATTTTTGGTGACTCCAAAAGTCACCCTCTTGCCATAAATAAATATTTTAAATAGAAACACTCACAGAACATTCCCAAAATTTAGCCCATATTAATATACCTTTTGTTTCATGTTTGCTTGTTGAGACACTAGAGCCTTTTTAGAATTATGACAGTGATGTTCTCTTTTTTTTAATGCCTATTGAGAGTAGAGCAGCTAATACATGTAAACAAAACTAAATATATAATCATCCTCATTATAAATGGATTTGGAGTTTGAGTGCAAAGGAAAACAACCGTATTCCATCAACAAACAGATACTTGGTTAATTCCTAGCAAGTCCTAATCTCTACACCTACTCCAAGAGCTCTGTAGAAGTAACTGTAAGGGTAAGAGATGCAAAACCAATGGATTCCTTGCATTTTCTCCCACATAAAAAGGGAAAATTAGATGCTCACTGTATCATATCCCATCCTTTTAGAAAGTGAAGTGACATTAAAAATATACAAGTCTACATTCTGGGGGGAGCAGAGGGAAGGAGGGAATCATATTTGAACATCTATCTTATTTTATCAGGTAAGAACTGTGAGAAACTTATTTGTTTTTTCTGACTGACGACTCTTCAGTGGAAGAACTGAAGTTCAGTCCTTGTGTGCTGCCAGACCTTGGTCTTCTGCAACCCTCAGTCACAGCCTGCAGCGTAGCAAATCTAATGCAGGAAAAAAACCATCTGAATCTCCAAACACTCCAACTAGCTACTCTAGTACAAACATTTTTAATTCATTCAAGCACACTATGCTCAAGCATGCCAACATTCTCCAGAGCACTCCAAGGACACAGATACAACTCCTAGGACTTCTGTTTTCAAGTGACAGATGTGCCTGGCAGCTCTCATTTGCCTTGGTATTTCACATTAGATAAATATCAGTCATAAAAATTTATTGCACTTAAAACATATGAATGTTTCTTATGTTTGCACAGTGTATTAATATTTAGAAATATACAGCATTTTATATGAACAATAATGATATATTAAAACAGAGCCAAGCACTTTGAGGAGAAAAGTCTTCTCAAGTTTAAACAAGATCTACAGATGAGAAGCCTCTCTTTTTAAAAATAATTTCTTAAGCAGCATTTTTCATTTGATGTTCCTGAAATAGACCTTAACTTCTCATTTTATTAACAGAAGAAAAGCCAAAAACAGCAGAGTAAGGTCTACTGAAACTCCCATGGTAGGCTCATATAAACAAATAAAGTGCCCATCCCCACTGGATCCTATTGTTTCTTCTAAAGACTACAAAAGTATAATAAAACATGAGTTATATCTGCTCATATTGACATTTCTTTGTCATGTCAAGGAAATAGTTTCCCAGATTCAGTTTGAAGAGCAGAAGGCAAGAACTATAGGGAAATCAATGTCTATGTGACACTGACTTTGAAAAGAGTTTTTAAAAACAGTACGTAGACATGATCCTCTGAAAAACCCAGCACTGATGAACCAGGTGCAGTCTGAAGAGATGGCTTGCAGCCACGATCATGTTCCATAGCAGAAGGCCACGCACTCACTCATTAATGACATGATACCAAAAGCCACCTTTCTGAACCCTTTCCCAGTAAATCCACCTTGTGAAATTAGCAACTGTACACCAAAAAGTGACTTAAAGCATCTAAGGTAAAGAATAAACTCTTAAAAAGGCACACAGCTTGAAACTTGTATCCTCATGTTTAACAGCCTCACCTAACATCTCTCTCCAACAGCGGAAATCACATATACAGTACAGTTCCTACATTTCATTGACATACAGAGAAAATGTTCCAACTACCAAGGGACACCCATTTCTGCAACTGTCCCGTAGAGGATGTCCACCCAAGATCCTCACTCCTGGATCCACTTATTTTCCTGTTTCCCCACTTCCTGGATTTTGTTGTTGAAAAGGTCTGGTTGTTTCATTAAAGCACAAAACAAGCTGGGCGACAGTTCAGTTTAAGACTCCATACTACAGTGTTTTTCTGAACTGGAGCTTGCACGTAAAAGTCAGTTTGTGATACAACCGAGACTATCAGGAAATGCTTAGTGGAGAGAAAGAGGGTCGTGCCTTCCTTGGCGGTTACATTCCCAATGAATGTGAAAAACTAACATTTGCTGACAGACAGTTTCCATTCATTCTGTACAAAGAACCCAAAACCAGCCAAAAACAAAACAACAAGAACAAAAAAGTGCCTGGGCCTTTTTCCTCTTCCCTAGAATACAATTTTTTTACAAATTGACATATTGCTATCTTCCCTGAGAAAAATCTAGTCTCCTTCAAGATAACAATTGCTAGCAGTTTGAAATAAATAAAAGTTACATCCATCATACAAAGTCATAATTAAAAGAGAAACTTCAGAATTCTGGTCTGTTACTGTTCATAGAACCAGAATACAGTTCATTACGTATATCTTCCAGTCTCAATCTGTAGATTGCCAAATTTGACTTTTAATTTGTTTGAGGTCCAATAGTTAAATTCTTATAGAATTGCTATAGATACTTGAAGGTTAAACTAACAGAATTATAATTTATGGGTTTTAGCCCATAACCATCACCTGTTTGCTGCAGAAATTTGATAAGGCTCTTATCTTTCAAACCAACCACACTACAGGATGTGCAAATCACAAGCTATTATCCTTTAGTTCCCTGTTTTTCCGGGAGAAAGGCCACAGTGCCTGCATTCAATATGGATGAAGGCAGTTCAAGATGTCACCAGCATTTCAAATTCCAGCTGCAGCAGATTCAGCATGCAGTATGTTAAAACTAAAGGCTTGGGGCTTTGTTGTCTACTGTAGGCAAACTGCCTATTTCTTCTGGGGGCAGAAAAGTAGAGGGCACATAAGATCAAACCCACCTGTTCAGTTACCAACACTCCCCTACCACTTCTCCTCAAGCTGACCTGCTGTAACTCATAGAAGGAGCATCCTAAGCCAGAACAATGTTATATTCCAAGTCCTTTTGATTCCTTTCCTTTCTGTCAAAAAGATTCAACTGTAAAATCTCCCTGGCTCACATACTCATCTCCTTCCATCCCAGGTGTACCTCTTCATACCTTCCTGGACCCGTTTCAGTCATCTAAGCTGTGGGACTGCACAGCTTCTCTTATACACAGCAACTCTGCATTGAAAGAGGGTCTCCACTCAAATACACCAACTACTGCCTTTAGTTGACTCCATTAGTTTGTAACAAAGCAGTTGATTTTGTTCGAGTCTTGCCTAACATAAGTTTATCTTGTATATATATATCTATCTATATATATATATATATCTTTAACACTACTTAGTACATTTACTATTTTATGACAGCAGAATGGAGCAGAAATCATTTCCTCAATTTCCAATGCACTGGTCTTCAGTCATTTCTACTGAAGAATAAACCAAGCACATCACAAGTGGACTATTTCACATTCTCTCTAGTGAAAAATAACTAAACATGCAGAGCAAGAGAGATTATAACACACTTAGTTCAGTTTTTTCTTTTTCAAAAGCAAATCTCCTGTGGTGTACCCTAAACAGAAAACAGAACTGTATTAGAAGAGAGTGAATTTTATTAGCCACCAAAACAAAGTACTGAGCAGAAATGTAAAGATACTCAAACAGCAATTATACAATCTGATGCTCTAAACTAGCTCTAGTGACCTGAGTACAGAAAAACATTTCCCTTTAGCTGCCTGTGGGAATCTAATTTACCTCAGTAGCACCCTGCATCCAAAATGTTAATATTCTCCAATACACAAATTCTTCTGTCTCTTCTACAGCTATTTACATAGCATCTGCATGTGAAAGTTGTCATCATTTTTCAGCAGTCCTGGTTGACTGTGGAGGTCCTACCAGACTGGAAGTCAGTCAACATGACAGCCATCTACAAGAAGGGCCATTTTTAAGAGTCACTTAAGCCAGTGAAGGACAAGTAGCAAGTAAATACAAATATTTTACTTCATCCAAAGAAGTGTGCCTGTGTATATATAAAATACATACACATAGCTCCTAAGTAGATTTTCAGTGTTGTCCCTAAGTATTCCTTTCATCTGTGCTTTATATGACTAATAGGACTTCATGATGAATATAAAAAAAAAAAGAGTTGTACTATATTCCAACTATTGAGATTATACTGTCTGTGATGCCATACAAAACTGCTTCAGTACTATGCCTCTCTCCCTGTACCTAAAGTCGTTGCATATTGGAAGCATCTACCCTTTGTTCTGAATTTCACTCTTCTCCAATCTTTTTCAATTCAGTGCTTCCTTTCCTTTACCTTTCTTTTAAGGACCTGAAGCTGACAAACCAAATCCACAAACCACAGAGTGTGGGCCAGCTGACAGGGCGATCAAATGAGCACAGACCCGAGGACACGACACAGTACATGAACTCTAGATCAGTCACGAAATCAGCAAAGCAGCTTCAATACAGCCTCACGCCAGAACTACCAAGCCCTGTTTTGCTAGGTGCACGAGCTCAAGTGCAGTAGCACACTGGTGTTATTATACTGCTTTCCACTCTGCAGATAGCCTGGTGTCCACTAGCTTGTATGTCTTTGTCCAATACCCCAGTAACCATAGTAAAAATACACATACTACCCATTTACATTTCACAGCTCAGGCTAAATGTTGACTTGTGGTCAAGACACAGTGGTGGTGGTGGTTGGGGGGGGGGGGGCGAAGTACTCTTCATCATACAGATCTACCACTAATGCCACAGAACATTTCCTCTTGCAACTCACCATCATCTCTTTTCTTCTCACCTGCCACTATCACCAAGACTACTCTTAGAAGTACTTTATCATGTTTTGCTTTAGAGTTTTTCCCCACCCTAAAAAAAAAAAATATCTCAGTGTAATGGAGCATTCCATCAGGAGAACCACAGCACATAGCCAGGCCTCTGAAAGAGAGTTTCATGACAGATAAAGGTAATTACAGTGTAACATTTGCCATACTACAATTTCAAGCTATGTCAGCACTTTCCCTCTTTTAAGAGGCTTATAACTCTATGAAAGCCTCTGGCCTGAAACTTCAGAAATACATCACTGAAAAATAATCTGAAATGTGGAGTCAATTAGATGCTTTGAATTGAAAAGTAGTAATGTCAAAAGTAGTCTTGGACTGATAGTGGATGGAAGATTAGATACAGGTTACAAAGTGATCTGATGGAAAAAAATAAATGGCAAAAATAAATCACTTCTCTACTTGTTTATTTTGAAGAACTGTCAGTGGACAAAGTTTTTAGAATATATACTGCGAGTTTCTTGGAAAAATTAAAATTATATTAAGAATGAAAAGTAGGACTGAACATATGTTCCTGAGCTCAGCAATTGCTGAGTGAAAGCTCTACCAAACAAACAAAAAAAATATTTCCCTTCCCAAGGACAATTTTGCTATTTCCCCTGTGTCCCCCCATCCTACTACTTACTACTTAAATCATAATTGTACAATTCTCATTTTTCCATGAAAAATCTGCACATAATCCCTAAAATCACAACTACACTTTATGCACAACTCTCAAATCATGTCTGTAGAGCTGGGTATAGGCTACAAGAACACAGACCTGGATCCCTCTGGCCCTGTACGCAGTACTAACCCCAGGTCAGCTCTGGTCCAGGAGTCCTGCAGACACATCAGCTGAGTGACGCTTCTCAGCTAGTACTTCACTATGGAAAACCCCAGATGGCGAAAAGAAAGCAGTAACATGAGTCATAGTCTCCTGCATTTGGCACAGCCTAAGGACGGTTCCATTTGCTCAAGACACTTTAATTACAAGTTTAGAAGTACTGAACAGGAATATTTCTGTTTAATTTGGCTGCATTTTTTCCTATGTACACTCCCTTAAACAAGCCCAAGTAGCTGAATTCAAGCATCCTGAACCAGAGCTTTGCCCAGGCTCCTACTCATTTAGCAAAGCAGCTTAACCAGTATAAAGATGCTGATATGCTCCAGCTTCGGCCAAAGAAAGGGAAACATGATGACAGACATGGGTCAGGACATTGCTGAGGAACAGAGACAACCTGAGCTGTAAAAGACTTCAATAATGGTGTATATATAGGTGGTTTTGATCATGACTTGCAAAGCCACAATGGGTTATGCTCCATTTTTTAAGTCCCCAAATACCTCTGTTTTACCATCAAACTTCTACAAATCCTACAGCATCCTCTGGGGCAGGACAGAAGACAGGAGCCATGACAGCCTCCATTCCTCCCTCCCTCCCCACCCCCCGCATGTAATTTCTATATTGTGCCTTTTATAAGAAAAGCATAAAATTTCACCATTTGTGTTTTCAATTAAAACAAGAGAAGAATTTAATGCAGTCATTAACACAGAAACACAGTCTTTTACTAGAATCCGTCCTCATTAGGTACAAAACAGATCCTCTCCTTTTCAAAGGCGTCTCCCACATAGTGGGAAAATACCACTCAAGTACCCTATTGTGGAATTTTAAAAATTACAGAAAAACTACAGTGTTTAGCATTTCTTCTTAAAAATCACCACAAACAGCAGGAACAGCACCACCTACCAATCCACCCCATAAAAAAAAGTGAAAAATCACATCCTGATAAATCCCATGACCATTGCACAACCAGAAGTCCTTGAAGAAGCAGTGATCTGTCTGTTGTTTATCAGATACTTAAAATGCAACCTGGCACCAGCCTTCCTCATAAAAATTGCATCAGTAGATACGAGTTCCTCTTTGGTGGAAACCTGTAGGATACAGACTGGGCAGATAACCCCACATTGCTCCTCTCATAACAACTTTGGAAACCGTCACCAGATTAAATCTGGTTCCAGGTGTGCAGGCAGATATAAGAATAAACATATCCCTTACCATGAGTTCATAGATGGTAAAATCTAAACACAGTAAACATGGAGGTTGGGACCTTTGGCAGAACAGAGTAAGTGGTCCTAGAGAGGTTTTCTGTGCTGTCAAGGGTCTCCCATTAATGCCCACATGCTGCCAGCAAACATAATTGTTTCATCAAGAAGATCTGGGAAGTGTTGGGCAATATACAAATTAAATCATATTGGACTTGAGAGACTGAGATTGTGAAGGAGAAATCACAGTAGCAATGATCCTAGTGAGAACATGGAAGAATTTATCTGGCTTTGTAGATTTAGAGGGGATGAAACCAAAAGGACAAGGGAATGTTATTAACAGCATTTCAGAAGAGATTTTTGATATGGGTGGCTGAAAAAGGAAGCATAAACTAACTTATTTTGGCTACTGCAACTTGCAGTCACCAAGCAAGAGAAGAATAAATAAAAGCAAGAAAAGAGAAGACACTTCCTTTATGGGGAAATATGGACATAATTTTTTATTATCATCTCCACATTCTATAGAGAGCCCATGGAGACAGTGATTTTATTAACTCACTGTACACATAAGAATTATATTGTAAAGTAAGGTGACACCACATATACATATGTAAGGTGGGGAAAAAGCTACAGGAAAATTTGGTTAGACTGGAAACAAGGATGACACAAGAAGATAAAACGGCAGTAAAGAGAGCAATATTAACCCAGCTTAAATAGAAAACCAAAATGACAGAAGAGTTACTCTAAATGAAATGTTATGACAGTATTAAGAATCAAGTTCCTCTTCAATACCCTTCTTTCCAGTTTCTGTTTAATATAGTCCACAAGTGGCTGCAATGGGACTGAAGGATGGAAAAGTCACTAGCTGCCAAAGGAGCTTGTATTTTCCTCTTACAGGGTTAAAAGCAGACAGCACTCAGCTACTAGTAAAAGAAGGTCCAATTGAAATTCACAGAGCTATTGATCTTAGCCCTGCTCCAGTGAACCCGCTTTCTACTTCTAGCTCATAAACAAGATGACATAGAAAAGAACTATTGATTTTCATATGATATCTTTTTGGATACATTTTCTTAGAATCTTAAGATTGCATCAAGTGTTCATAAAACAAATGGACTTAATGTGGTCATGTCTGGCAGACAGCACAACCCATTTGCCAGGTATTATAGATGGGGAGAGTTAAATCAGGTAGATAAGTTCAACTTAACACAAATTCAAGCTTCTCACCTACAAACCAAAACACATCATCCTATATCCATTGGCCTCCTTGTTATATGACAGAGTAATAGCTTTTTACTCCAAATTAAGTATATGCTAATCACAACAATTCCAGTTAACACTTCCTGCAACCGTAAATGAGGTTGAAACTCACTGAATATACCCACTGGCCCTGCAGAGAAGAGCTTCCCACAGACAAGAGCCTCTGTCCCCTGGGGGGTCTACAAGGCTGCTGGGGTAACTCCTCACCTTGATCACCTCCTGGTATCAACAACAGGCCCCAACTGCAATACTTCTAGGCAGCAATTCATTAAATAGCTGAGCTCAAGTTTAACATTTCAGTCAAAAAAGCAGTTAAAGCACAAGCACCAGTGAAAACAGAAATGCCACGCTGCCTCTGCTAAAAAGCTTAGACAACAACTGATGATACTCAGACTGTTCTGGAGAAGGTCAAAGCATGGTCCATTTCCCTGACATCTCCCGACAAGTTTCAGGTCACAGTGCCCACAGCAGTAATATTAGCAATCATGTTTGTCACTATTAGAAGAGGTACTACTCTCTCCTCCCTCCTTACCAGCCTTCCAGCATTTTATGTCAGTCCAAGTCAGAACGATACACTGACTTGCTTGCCATTTTTAAAGTATACCTAAAGTAATGAAGCATACCTGTATGGGACAAACAAGCACTCACCAGTGAAAATGCAAGAGCTGAGGTTGTTCAGACTGTACGCATTAAAACTGCTATTTTTCCTATCACGCTCTCAGTTGAGTAAATCACTACATAAACTGGGCAGCCAAAAAATCAGTAATTGTGTAAAAATTGCTTGCTTTCTTACTTACTTACAACCTGACGCAAAACTGATCATGACTAGAACTATCAAGTGAGTCACCATATATGCAAGCATTTCTAAAACAGGATACATGATAAGCTCAAGTATCACATGCCTTTCTTTGGACTAAATTTTGAATAAGGGATAACATACTGGTAATATTAAGGGTAGTTAAGAGAGTAAATTGAACCACAGGCACCTTACAGGGAGTATAACTAATGTTTTACTTGCAGAAAGTAGAAAAATATCTTAATTGAAGAATCCTTTTATCTGCAAATTGCTTTGTTCTTGTAAAAAAGGAAAAAAACACAAGTAATGAAAGAACACTAACAGAATTATTTTGTGATCTCCTGTTTTTAAATAGAGAACACTGCAAAGCATTCATTTGCTTCAGGGATTTGTTTGAAGCAGAGCAGCTTCATAAACATTTTCTTTTCAAGGTAGAGACTAAATCATGGGCTGTTTCGATTCCCCTTTCACAGTCATCTTACTCCATATTACTTATCTAACTACAGAATTTGCCTATCAACAGATGAGAAAAAGACTCCTAAATCTTTGTTTTCTGTTATACTCATGACTTCCCTAGAAGGCAGTGCATAGCCTCTCTCTTTTCTATCACCAAAACTGAGTTAGAAGGGATGTCCTTTCTGACAGGTTTTTATTCAGCCTTGAAGATTTCTGACAGTGGGGAGATCACACCTTGCCAGGCACTCTGTCCTCCTGCTGTCTTACTGCTAGAAAATTCTCAACCCCTACCCCCCTGCATCTTGCTGAAGTCTGGCCTTTTTACTTTTTGTTCTAACCACTATAGGTATGTAGAACAAAGGAGACTGTCCTGCTTTCAAAAATCCATTTTGGGCATTGCCTCCTGATTCAACCACTCCATCACCTTCTGTCTTCATTTCTCTGGACAGTTTTTTCTTCAGTCACACTCAACCCACCTGTGCTATCACTCTATAGACTTGCCAGGTCTATAGAGTGATGACCTTGCTAGGTCATACATCAGCAGAGTGTTTACTGGTCTTCAGCTAAAGCTGTATCTAGCTCTAGTTATTTCATGAGTATTTCCAGGTTGCCACTGCTGGTTTTGGAGAATCTAACATAGAATCACAGAATCACAGAATGTTGG
>NW_010290427.1:0-1875 GCF_000700745.2 Antrostomus carolinensis | reverse complement strand
TTAAATGATCCCGACATCGGATCGGGACAGAGGGTGACACCCCCTCCTTGTCTTCTCTGTCTATCCTTCCTTAAGAGCCTGTATACTTCACTTCCAATTCTCCAGTCACAGGAGCCATCCCACCACATGTCCGTGATGCCAATCAGGTCATAGCCCTATAGGCTTGTGCATTTCTCTAGCTCTTGTTTATTTTCCATGCTGCATGTGTTTATATAAGGCATTTATGTTGGGCCCCCAATGAAGCCGACCTACTGACTGGAGTGGCTGGAATTCCATTGTGCCGTTCCAATGGTGCTCTCCTGCTGACCTGTGATCCTTCTCCAGGCTCTAGGCACCTGTTGCTGGCACTGACACCAAACTGGCAGGAGTGAGATGGATTTAGGTTCCTCTCTCCCAGCAAATTTAATTTATTTGAGCATGTAGGTTTTCCTGGAGGGGTGCAGTAGGATACACCATAGCCCTTGAGATAGTTAGTCTTCCAGTTCTCATCATGGGAGGAAGCTAAGGAACGTTTGTCACTACTCTGGTCAACCTGGCTTATTCCCCAGTTGGATATGATGACACGAGCATTGCCATTTTGGGCCCCAACCTCCAAGTCAATCAATTTAAAGCCTGCCTCACCAAGTTGGCCAACATGCTCCCAAAGATTCCCTTGTCTCTTCTGGACAGGTGGATTCCATCCCTCCCTAACAGGTTATAGTCCTTGAACAATGAATATTCCATTGTCATAAAAGCAAAACCTGGCGACACCACCAGCCAGGTAGCCAGGAGTTGATATGCATTATGTGTCTGTTTCTGGCTGCCCCCTTTCCTCCAACCAGTAATATGGAAAAAAAGATTACGTGGGCACCAATATTTTTCACTTACACCCCCAGGGCTTTATAGTATAGGTTTTGCCCATGTTCTGGATCTCGGTGTCATTCATGCCCACATGAAAGAACCACAGTGGATTGTAATCTGAGCTCTTGATAAATTGTGGCACCCTCTCAGCAATATTTCAGATCTTGGCTCCCAGTACGCAGTATATTTCTCCTGACTCCCTGTCAGGTTAGCAAATGGGTGTCCTGATTTTTAGCTGAGACCAAGTTAGGTTTCTTTTTAGTAGCCAGAATAACACTGTTTTGGTTTCAGCATGGGATTTGTTATGAGAGAAACTTTGACAACACACCAGTGTTTTCATTTTTGTTGCTGGAAGTGAGGGACTTAATGTTTTGTTAGTCTACAAGTGCAAGATTTAAAGGGGCGAGGAATATTTAAATTGATAAACTAAATTCGCATTTGGATATGTCAATAGGATATTCTATATCATATAATTTCATTTTCAGTATATTAATGAGGGTCTGTTCCTGTCTTGCCTTCTCTGACTTGTGCTCAGGCTCTCGTTCTTCCACGATTGTGGTTTTGGTTCAGGATTGTTGCTCCTCTAGGATCATTACCTGGAAATGGGTTGCGCTTGGCTGGTGGGTGGTGAGCAATTGCCTTGTGTATCACTTATTCGCATATTTTATTACTATTATCATTTTAATATAATTATTATTTTAAGTTTTATTTTATTTCAGTTATTAAATTTTTCTTATCTCAACTTATTAGTCTCCTTACCCTTGCCCCTAATTCTCTCCCCTATTCCCTGGTGGCAGGGAATGAGTGAACAGCTATGTTTTTGCTGCTAGCCAAGTGCTAGCAAAATGCTAGCCAGATGAAACCACCACAAAGGGTGCCTCAGTGCCCTTTAACAGACAGTCATCCACTACAAGCACTCACTGTTTCTTTCTAGGGCGTCCATTGGGCTGCTGGAACAGCTTCTCCCTGCAGACCTTATTTGCGAGTGTCTGTGGAGGTTAAAACTTCATATCTGTTTTCAGTTCTAATGCTGGA
>NW_010290426.1:0-3839 GCF_000700745.2 Antrostomus carolinensis | reverse complement strand
GTGTCCAGGGTGGCCGTGTCCCAGGTGCAAATAATATCAACAGTAATTCCAACCAGCACAGGACATGAACAGCAACACCTTACCTCTAAAAAAGCAAAGGTCTCTCCTACCACTGAGAAATTGATGAGTAAAAGTGGTTTATTTATTTAGACTTCCAATAATACTTTGACAGTATCCTGCACTGGGGGATTTCAAATCTTGCAACATACCCCGGTTATGCACAAGGACACCAGAACTTCTGTGTGTTTAACAGATCTACTGAGATGTGGCAGATAGCGAAGGATTATCTGGGTTAGTCGATGAGAGAGGCTGTAGGGAGCTGCAGAGGGAATTCACTGTTAACAGAGACCAGCTTTGCTGCAAGGGAAATGGAGTGTTGATAAATGGAGGTTCCTGCACACCACAGGGATCATCTGACCTACTCCTGCCTATTACCAAATTCACTATCATCTATAACCACGCTGGAAAAAGCCCCGTGTGTCACTGGGCAGCTCAATAACAACAGCTATTAAATGCTCAGAGACAAAAGAAACAACTTAAGGTTTGATGTGAAATGGGCTAAACAAACGTCATATCACTGTGGCACCAAGTATCAACTGATCACAGAATCACAGAATGTCAGGGATTGGAAGGGACCTTGAAAGATCCTCTAGTCCAATCCCCCTGCCAGAGCAGGAGCACCTACAGTAGGTCACACAAGAAAGTGTCCAGGTGAGTTCTGAATGTCTCCAGGGAAGGAGACTCCACAACCTCTCTGGGCAGCCTGTCCCAGTGTCTGTCACCCTCACAGTGAAAAAGTTTTCCTTATGTTTAGGTGGCCCTGCTCTAATACTGTCCCAATTGTAGCCTCTGGGCTGGAACAAAGGAAAGCAACACAAGTTGGATAAAGGGAATGACCTACATGTTCATAATTGCCAATGGGTCCTTCCAGCCATCCCACCCATCTTCTACCCAGCGCAGAGTCTTCCCCGCAGCTCCTGCAGAAGGTCAGAATGAGAGGTACATACCAGCAACTGGAGACTTTCCAGATGTGCATCCATGTGTAGTCTCTACTGACAGGAAAGCCCTGCGTGGGGCTCAGCTCATGGCAAGTGTACTTTGAGATGCACCATCTGCGTGGGATGAGCTTTGGGAAAGATGGTCTGGGTGATGACAGACCAGGTGAAGGTGGGTGGAGGGCCGAGGTGAACCTGCAGAGACCTCATCCATGTGAAGCACAGCAGAGCAGCAGGCTGAGGGTGGCCAGCAAACACTGGAGCTCAACCCTTCTCCACCAAAGTGCTGGCCAAGGTGGCCAACACCATGGAGTAGGTGGCATATGGCCTTGGCCTCTTGGGCAGAGAAAGCCAGATTCATGTGTCAGGGAAAGCCATCATCATGCCCGTTAGCAGGTTCAGCACAGCTGGAGGGGCACGGATTATCTCCACAGGCAGTTTGAAACCTGAGGCAGGACTCTGCTCACCTTATTCCAGCCAAGAGGAGGGGAGCACACTCCATCTCTGTCAGGAAGCCTCCAGTGGCCAGAAGACCTGTGGGCTGAGATGATTTTGCACAGCACCAAGCTAGATCTAATCTATCTGGACAGATCCATTTGTTGGCAGCTACTTTGTGCTCCAAGTGACGATGTGTACAACAAACCCATCCTGTCCAGCCCTCCTCATCTGCAAGAGGCTCTGGGGCCAGTGGCAGAAGGTCTGGGAAGCACAGAGAAGAACACAAGCAGACAGCCTGCCCAGACCAGGCTTCCCATATGCTGCAGGGCTTTAAGTATCCCCGATCCAGGGGATGAATGAAATATCGGCCAACAAACATGATCCTGAGCTTCCTGGGAACACGACAGGGACCAACTGCTTCTGTTAGAAGTTAAAAGGTCACTGTCTGGACTGCCCTCAATGTTGGGCATCTCAAGGGTATCCAAGAGGAGAAGGGAAATAAAGCAAATCTAAGCATTTGTGCTCTGTACGGATGGACCCTTTCTAGTCTTGATGCTCTTCAGCACTTGCTCTTTGCTAGAGTACAGAGACAGGAGTGAGCACAGTCCCCAGCACAGGGTGGTGAAGGCTGTCACCAGGTCACCCCTTGGCCACACCAAGCAATTTGCTCTGGCGCAGTAAGGCAGATTTTCCAGCTCTGTGCGGGTAGTTGTTTCCTGCACAGCCTTCAGTTAGTAATTTACTTGTCGTACACTGCTGTGAGCGAGCAGCTGGATGGGAATGACATCAAGTCATAGCAATGCTCAGAGCAGGGGGCAGCAGTAAACGTCTCCTGACTTCTGCCAAAAGCAGCTACTAAAGACCCCAAACATCGCTCACGGCTCCGAACGCCTCCGGTTACGACCAGCAGAACACAGGATGCTTTCAGACATCTTGACCACAGTCCCCTCCTCCCCGTGTGACCAGAATCATTTCTTCCCAGACACACAGCCTGACATTCAGTGACCATAGAATCATCGAGTGTTGTGAGTTGGAAGGATCATCCAGTCCGACTGTCCTCGTTTGGCTAGGATAGAGTTAATTTTCTTCTTAGTAGTTAGAATAGCTGTGGTTTAGTTTCAGTGTAAGACTCGTTATGAGAGGAAAGTTGATAAAAATA
Source organism: Antrostomus carolinensis (assembly GCF_000700745.2). Lineage (NCBI taxonomy): Eukaryota > Metazoa > Chordata > Aves > Caprimulgiformes > Caprimulgidae > Antrostomus > Antrostomus carolinensis. The sequence continues at coordinate 1,247 of NW_010290426.1, read as the reverse complement.
CCAGCGTTATTAGTTGCTGAAGCTCAAGGCCACCTTGTTTGGCTGGTTCACAGCTGCATTAGGACTGGGAGGGAGAAGCACAGTGAATAGCAAACCCCAAAACTGGCATTTGTATGTGCCAATGAAATATTCCAGATCATATCATGGCATGTTCAGTAGATTATCCGGGGCTGACCGGAAAGGGGGGTGATTCTCTCTGGCTTTCGCTCGGGCTCTGGCTCTCCCGGGATTGCGGTTTCGGGTCGGGATTGTGGCTCCTCCAGGATCGTGATCTGGGAACGGGCCGGGCTTGGTGGGTGGGTGGTGAGCAATGGCACTGAGTGTCACTCATTTGCATATTTTATTACTGTTATCACTATCACGACTATTTTAATATTAGGAGGCTTTTAAAGTTCTCTTTTATTTCTATTATTTAACTGTTCTTATCTCAACCTACAAACCTTTTCCTTGCCCCCCCAATCCTCTCTCTTATCCCCTGGGGGTTGGGGGAAAGTGGGTGAATGGCTGTGTTGGCTGCTGGCCAAGGGCCAGCCCAGTGCAACCATCACACCAACTCTTGCCCTAGCATAGGACAGTCCCAAGATTCACACCATGTCCCTGAGGGCCTTGGCCAAATGCTGCTGGAATCTTGTCAGCCTTGGTGCCATCAGCACCTCCCTGGGGAGCCTGTTCCAGTGCTCCACCACCCTCTGCCTCAAGAACCTTTTCCTCGTGGCCAACCTCATCCTCCCCTGCCACATCTTCCTGCCAAGATGCACCCAGTTCAGCTGCACCCACATGCCAGGCAATTTGAATCACCACTGCTCTTTATTGCTCCTCCAGCCTCTGTCTTGCCCACACACTTTGCCAGGAAGGACTTTGTTTCCTTGCAGGTCACAGAAACAGGTGCCATGTTCTGACCCATGTGTGCATCCCAGCCCCACTCCCATTTGTAGATGAGAGCTAGATCTAGCAACTCAACAGCAGGCACTACACAGCATCTGTGTGTCTTGTATTAAATGGACTAAGAGCTACACTTCACCAGGTTTGCTTAAATACGATTAGAAATTTGGGCAGATTTCCTGCTTTGAGTGATCATAGCTGGTGTAGAGAAGGCAAAGTGAGAGCTTCTGCTTGCGCTCTCATCGTGTGCAAAAAGCTGGCTGGAGACCCGATAAAAAAAATTAGTGTTTTAACAGAGGAAATTAGGAATCGTGGCAACTTACTGCACTGAGGAACTGTGATAGTTTCATTTGGCTAGCCCTTGG
>NW_010290425.1:11042-18475 GCF_000700745.2 Antrostomus carolinensis | reverse complement strand
GAGGTTTAACAAGGCCAAGTGCTAGGTCCTGTGCTTTGGTCAAAACAACCCCTGCAATGCTACAGGCTTGGGGAGGAGTGGCTGGAAAGTTGCCTGGCAGAAAAGGTCCTGGGAGTATCGGTTGACAGCTGGCTGAACATGAGCGAGCAGTGTGCCCGGGTGGCCAAGATGGTCAACAGCATCCTGGCCTGTATCAGTAATAGTGTGGACAGCAGGAGTAGGGAAGTGATTGTGCCCCTGTACTCGGCACTAGTGAGGCTGCACCTCGAGTACTGTGTTCAATTTTGTGTCCCTCACTAAAAGAAAGCATTGAGATGCTGGAGCGTGTGCAAAGAATGGCAACAAAGCTGATGAAGGGTCTGGAGAACAAGTCTTATGAGGAGTGGCTGAGGGAACTGAGATTGTTTAGCCTGGAGAAGAGGAGGCTGAGGGGAGACCTTATTGTTCTCTACAACTACCTGAGAGGAGGTTGTATTGAGGTGGATGTTGGTCTTTTCTCCCAAGTGACAAGTTATAGGACAAGAGGAAATGGCCTTAAGTTACACCAGGGGAGGTTTAGGTTAGATATTAGGAAAAAAAATTCTTCACTGAAAGGGTTGTCAAGTATCAGAATAGGCTGCCCGGGTAAGTGGTGGAATCACTTAAAGGACATGTAGATATGGTGCTTAGGGACATGGTTCAGCGGTGGACTTGGCAATGCTAGGTTTATGGTTGGACTAGATGATTGTAACTGTTTTTTCCAACCAAACTATTCTATGATTATATGAACCTTTTTTCTGACAAGAAAATTTGTGCATCCATGTAAACAATCAATTTGCTGATGACTTTTCATTCCATTGATGAGATACATGTGAGTTTTTCTTCACATAACACCTCAGCTACTGAGAGAGTGAACCTATTCTCTCAAGAACCATTTATTGCAAAATGTGCTTTTTTTCAATACAGGAAATTCTAAACTTAGCTCCAGTAACCTATGAACAGCAGCAGTGTCTGCTGGAGTACCTGAGGTAAGAGGAGAAGTTTCTGGTTCCTTGGCTACACTCACAGGTCTGTATATAACTAAATTTTACTGCCTACATTCTGTTTCTCACCAACCAAAACATTCATAAAGATATTTTTTAAGGCTTGTGCTTGGTTACTCAGACATGTGGCATCACAGTTTGAACTACTACATAGTAGTAACAAACTGCTGTATACTCAGAAGTGCTGGCTATTTTTGAAGCAAATACGAAAATCATCTTGAATGCTCAGAGCAGGTAAGACTAATGCTGCCTGAAAACCTCAGGGTTTTTTTTTTTTTTCTTTTGTTTGTTTCGGGTTTGTTTTTGTTTTTGTTTTCTGAAAGTGCTGAATACGTATTTTGATTGTGTATCTTTCTAGAAAATCCATAGATGAACATAGTTCTCACACCTGCTTCAGCTGACTTCAGAAACTTGGGGAGTTGATCACAGGTATATGATCATCCACCCCTTATTCGGATGCCACACATCCTTCTTCCCCAGACTGGGACACCACTGTCATGCCTCCAAACCTCCCACCAGCGGTCTAAGGTTCACGTCACCCTAGGAAGTGTTTGTTCCTGTTTCATCCTATTGCTGCACAGAGAGACAGAAATGCAGGTTCTGGATTAATTTGATATGGTTCACAATCCTGATGTGACTAGAAGAGACTCCTTAGTACAGCAATTACTTCATGGCCAAGTAACTTGACTGTGAAAAAATATTTACCAAATAGCTATTGTGTCAAAACTCTCTAAAATCATTTTATGCTTCACTGGCTATGGTTCAGTCTAGACATAATCAAACCAACTTTAAATGAATTCTCTCAGACAAAGGTAGCAATCTAATTTCATGAGCAGCACAAGTTGCACAACCCACTAGAGAAATACAAGTGCCTCTGCTGAAATACACACTGCCATCACTAGACTAAACCTTCTAACTGAACTAAGCAGTTAAATACCATTCAGCTGGAAATGGAGAAGAGTGGATAACCTTGTCAGTATTCCAGATCAGAAAAATAAAATTAATTGTTTATATGCTGTCATACCAAATGTGAATGTTAATTAGGTTCCCTAAACTGCATGAGAATTAGTGCAATTTAAACTCCTATTGAAGAAGCTTAGAAATTACCTGATGAGACATACAGTTTGTTTGAAAAAAATCAGAACTGGTGGTCCAGTATCACTCTGACTGATCAGTGTAATGAAGTAGAGATCATGTGGCTGAGACTCCAGATCTTTACTGCTTGAAAATACATTTTGTCTTTTGAAAGTATAACACTGCAGTCTAACATGTTTGCTGCTAAACAGTTGTCTGTGTTGTTTAGTGGTGAATGGGGAGAAGAATCCCAAAGCATCTACTTTCCTAATACATTAAAGGTAGAGAAAAAATGAACTCTTCTATCAATTACTTGATTAGTAAGGGAAAATATATCTACAAAGAGAACTTAATCTGTCTTGAATTGTAGAAGTGACAACCTAGGAATCATGATGATGATGTATTATCTCAGAATTAACCATGCTGTGAAAAAGAAGGTAAAAAGTAGGAAAAAGCTTCCATACAAGTGATCATACTCTAAATCTTTTCTCTAGTGTCTCATGTATTCCTGATTTCCCTTCAGTACTGTGAGGTCCCATTACTGAAGTTCCAGAAATTAGTAATATGTGTTCTTCTTTGAAGGACAGCAATAAGAATGAACTTAACCTTTAAATAAATCTGATATTGTTATAAAAACTGTTCAGTGGTGAAGCCTCTCATCATGACTAGAATTTCCTTGTACATAAACTAGAAGCTAGCTTGCTTAAACTTATCTCAATATTTTCCCAGTCTATATTACCAAAAACTCAATGGGCATTTTTAGAAAAATGAGAAGGAAATTACTGATCTTCAAATGAATATTAGACCTATCTCCACTATGACATCAGTTATTCTCAGTATATTCAGACTGTATTTCCAAACTACATTATAAATACATCAAAGATACTGATACTAAATAATGCTACTAGTATCAATTGATTTATACATTTTGGTAGCATAATTATCTAACAAACAGATTCTCAGTTCTTATTTTACTAAATGATAAGCCTTTTCTTTTGAACAATATATTTTCATAGATGTAAAAGGGGACCAGGATTCCAGCAAGAGTGGAATGAATGCAATTTTCAATTTCATAGGATAGTGTTGCTTCCATCTCTTTTGTTCTTGCAGGAAAATAAGCAAAGTAAAAAAGCAAGCAAAGGAGAGAGTGGAAAAGAGAGATATGAGTTTGGAATTTAAAATGGCTGTGTAAAAAGGATCCCAATAGGGCAATTGGTTTGGCTTTTCTGCATTAATTTCAGGAAAAAAATAGAGCCAATAACAATTTTTGATATGCTGATTTTTATTACAAATTATTTATTTACATCAAGATTTCTGGTATTATAGAAAAAGTGTATTGAGGAAAAAAAGATTTATTTCAGATATATCTAAAATTGTATAATATAACAGGTGATCAGAAATCTGTGTCACTGAATTACACATGCCAAGATAATCACCTTTCCCCTCCTGAAAATGGGGAGTGAACTTTTGACCAAGAAATACTTCCCAAAGGGCAAAAAATTATCCTTTAAGCTTTATTTCACAGTCCATTAACGAGAAATAATGTTGTTGCCAGCAAGGTGTGGCCTGTCCCACTGTCTTCTACTTCTTCTCCCAGCAGCAACTCTCTGTAAGTGCATGTGGGAGACTTTGTTACTGCTCCTGTGAGTAGAGGGTTTAGAATAGATCTAATCCAACCCTCTTCTATAATCAGGTCCATGCCGAGTGAACAGTTTGGCTCACTGAACCAAATCATTTCTCTTTTCTGAGGGGAAGAAGAAACTGAAAATGAATTATCTCTGCCTAAGTTGTTCTGATTTTTCCTAGAGCGTATGCAGTTCATACTCCCAGTTTCTTCTATCAGGTAGATTTCATGCACAATTTTCCCTATCATAATTTTATTTTTTTCTGTTGAAAGACATACTATGGTAGAAAATTCCCAAGTGGTTCCACCTGCAGTACACTACTTAGTTTACTACTGATAGGTTTTTACTCTGTTCTGCTTGAGAAATCTGACTAGTTTAAGACTAAAGAATCTTGAGCAAAACATTTGAGTGATAGTACCAGTGCACCATTTACTGGCTGCTGCTGCTGCCAGTAATGGCAGAGGTTATTGCTGCATAGAAACAGAGTTCTGCAAAAGAACATGTCGCTGAGCCACACTCTTCTTTAAAAAGGAAGGCACCCACTGGCATGAGATTATATCACAAGAGATTTTAGTACTTGCTATTCAAAACATGTTCCTGTGTCAACAGGCTTGTTTCTCATCAGTGTTGACATACATATACACATATGAATATGTGGATACCATATGACAGCTGTGTGCATTACTAAAAGATAAACAGGATCTTCTTTTTTGTTCATTAAAGATAATGGTTAAATTGTATCCAATTTTCCTTTAATTTATTTCATCCATCTCCTTTTATTTGACCTGGAAAAGCATTATACAACCAAAATTTTTGAAATATCTTCTCTTTTGTTTTGTCATTCATGTCAATCCCGTACAAGACACTCTGGTTTTGACTGTCAGGAGGATTTTTTAAATAATTTGATTATTCTCTGTACATCCTTTCTTGATAGAAAATTGATCATGGTCTTGTATGCCTAAGTACCAAAATTAGATTTGTGCAATCGACATAGTGAAAGTAGTTATCCCCTCCTAGCTATCATTTTAGACATCTCCTCTGAAATCTCAAGAGATATTCAGGTCTTTTGATGTTAAGCCAACAATATCTATGCAAAATATTGGTTCACCTAGTGCTGTATTTTTCCATTATTTTGAACACTGAAGCTATTTTATTTTACTTTAACTATTATACTCCCTCCTTCCAACCCCTACTACCAGTCAAATCAAAAGTTCCAATTTATCCTCACCTCTGACCTAAAATACTGTTGCCTCTAGTCTCATTATCTTAAGCAACATATAAATAGCTTTTAGCACCATCTAGCTAACTCCCAATGAAACTTACTCCAACAACATTTTGTAATACCTTTTGGAAATGTTTGAGTCCATTTCTACAAACCTCAAACTTTTTTTCATTTTTATCCCACTGTATGAAATTAATCTCATGTATAAAGGCAGGAAACTGTCTCTGATGTGGCTGTAGGCTCATTTTACATATGATAAAACGTACTTTTGTAGCGAGCAGAAAGCTGTCTGAAAGGGTAAGCATTAGCAAGAGGATCACTCAGGTTTTTGTACTGTGGTATGGGTACTCTGTGGTGCATGCTGCAATGCAGCCCCTGCAGCAATGGCTATGTGGACTGCCACTACTCTTTTCAGTTGATACCAATTAGACAGTCACTTTAACATGAAATGGATTTGTAGTTTCATTCTGATAGTTATGCAGTATGATATTTTTTTCAAAGAAAACCATAGGAACTTAGAAAAACGTGGAAACAGAGTTGAAAACATTTTATAATTAATTTTGCATTTTTCTGTTTCTACCTAAGACATGTGAGAGATATTATATTAAAATTGTTTGTTAAGTCTCAACAAAAAGGAACAAATAGAAGCAAATAAGTTCTTCTCTTTTTACGCAGTGAATAGACCAGTAAGTGCGTTTTCTTTAAGGATAACTGCATTTCTCCCCTTCCTTCCCTCTCCCTCTCCTTCTCCCATTCCCTTTCCCTTTCCTTTTTCACTGTGCAAATTTTGTCTTTACAGTGCCTAGAAGTTCCTACAAGATTTTACTTTGACCTCATATATGAGAGACCTGCAACCATTTTTGATCCAAGGGTAATAAAATACTGTATGTGCTGAGACTGCCTCTTTCATGTTTTCATTTTGTGCACTTCTGCCATCAAACAATATCCAACTGGAGTACTTGACTAATAGCTCCATTTCATTTGCATAATGTCAGGGGCATAATATAAGTTTCACATGGAAAATGCAGAAAACCTCAGCATTAAGTGACCCAAGTTGCTTATGGATAAAATCCTTAAACTTTCAATAAGACATAAATTTTCAAATCATAAACCTCCTGTTAGAGAAAAGTGATGACGATGGCAAAATGAATGCTATTAGCTAGCAGTAAAAATTAGATTTACTGTTTTAAACTGTGTTGATGTAGGATTTGTAATTTTCTAGGAATTTAGTTGGCACTGCATTAGTAAAGGAATGCTGTGAACTTATCAGTTTTTTCTGTTGCATTAAATGAATAAAATACATGAAATATTAGGAGAAAATAGATGGATAATACTATACTAATGTAACCATATATTTTCCTTTTATTCACCATGATTACATAGTGAAGTGCAGTTCTGAAAAAGGAAAAAAACTTAAAATATAAGACCATTCCAAAATTTAACAGAAAGTAGATTTTATTGTATTTAATAGTGCCTAAAACATCTCTATTGACTTCTTTTAGAAAAAGTAGAAAATCAGAATTAATTTACTTTCTAAGTGGTCAGTTGTTCAAATATTATGGTTGCCAATTTTGATGAGCATGGATAAACAGCCAGGTTTAATGCAACTAATGTGTGTACTTTTATTTTGTTATTGTGATACATAAATTTACTTGTTTTTTATAGTCTTTAGTAAGCCTAAAATGTAGTTGGGTGCGTTTTCTTTTTTTTTTAAATTCTTCTTTGTCTATTCAGTTAGGTTCCGAAACCCCCACTTTTACAAATACTGACGGAGATAACTTGAAATCTGAGTTAAGGCTGACAATAATTTCCAGAAATCAAAAATTTAGCCCCACTGAGTAATCTTAGGGGGCTGTCTTCCCGTAGAACTCACCAAGCAGGATTCCTTTGCAAGACATTGAGTGGTACCACAGAGTATGTGATGTATTTGTAATATTCTTGTTGCTTTGAATTGGTCACTCCAGTATGGAGAAAAAGCAATCTGCTCTTTTATTTTTCGTTCCATACTCACTTTTCCCATTACAGGGATCATTTGCTCCCATTGGGAGCAATGCATTTTATAATTCAATTCATTAAGATTCATTAACTAATTGTCTCCATTCTCTTGCAGTTAATTAAACTAAATTAAGTCAATTATACTTTTCTGTCTTTTATTTTGCCTAATCTAAATTGGAGAAAGTGAACCTCAGCTGGAAAATAAAGGAGAGAAAGCATTCCCTACAGCAAAAATTAAAGTTCTAATATCATAATGTGAAGACAGTTTAAAGTCAAAGTGATATAAAAGACTTTTAGCCTCATTACCTATTATAAAGATTGATTATGTGATGTTGATTGAGGTTTTGTTTGTTTGGTTGGTTGACTGTTGTTTGCTTTTTTTTTTTCTTCAGAACATGGTGACATCATTCTAAGAAATGAACATTGATGTACTTTTCATTCAGGAATTTCAACACAAGACAGCCATGACTTAAAGCTGTCATGACATAGCACTCA
>NW_010290425.1:1105-10983 GCF_000700745.2 Antrostomus carolinensis | reverse complement strand
AAAGAAGCAAACAAACAAAGTTTTACCTAAACTTTTTTTCTTCTTAAAGAATAGTCTATATAAAATTTTCAGAATTGATTAGCTACTGCAAAATAATGAAATTAACCCTTTAAATTAATGATCCCTCCCCCCTTTTATTTTCTCCTCACCCTTTTTTGATACAATTATTTTTCTTCTACTACACTGAAGTGAGAAAAAATAAATTTGGGAAAACGTTCATGTCAATAAAATGGAATGTTTCCAGAAGTACCCTCCTCCCAGTTAAAAACATAAAAATGTGTCTGACCTGTGGAGACCACTATGGGTCACAATAGAAGATAAAAAACTTTTCTTCTGCTCACTTTTATCCTCTCTGTTAACTATGGTTATGCACACAAACATTAAAAGTGAGCAACACTAGGGTTAATTCAGAAGTGGTGTGACCACATATGACCTGAATTATCCTTGTGTTTATTCTCCCCTGGTACCAGTATGAGGCAAAAGACCAAGGATCTAGGGGTACAAAGATAAAAAACACTTTCTGTGAATCATTTGACTAAGATGCTCTTATTTCCAGCCCAGAGTAATTTGCAGTATCTAGCTTTTACTTTGGTCATGACATGGCTTGGGGGATTCACAGAGATTAAAAGTTTTCTGCTTTACTATCACTCTGCCACCTCTTTGTTCTCTGCAAAATGGAAACTCAGCCTTCTCTGTCTTGAAGTTGTGCCTTTTGGGTGAGCAAATAATAACCACCAAATTAAGCATTTCTCATCCTTTTCACTCCTACACTTGGAATCAGATGTGATAACCTACTTCCATAAAAGCTTACTATCAGTGAAGAGGTGGAAGGAGGAAAGGGATCCAGGATGCTGATTTAGACAGGTCTCTCTTCTTTTTCAAACTTCTATGTTGCATTGGCTTTCATTTTCTCCTATTAGAGAACTCCTTTCTTTATATGGCTGATAGTTGACTTAAGCTCTTCTATAGGTTATTTGTCACAAAATCTAATCTTCTATCATATCTATATATAATATATATGTAGATCCTTGGACAAAACCGCCAAGGATCTATAGCTCCCTGTCATCCTTCATTGACTGTATCTTCTCAATAAATTTATGGACCTAGGTTCCCAAAAAATGGTTTTATTAACAGTAACAGTGTTAGGAAGTTTTCAATTAATTCAATTTTTTCACACTCCCTCTAATTTACCTGAGATGACCTCTGGAAACCTGATATGTGAGGAGCTTAGTGACTAAATTCATGAATATGCACTTGTTCTGATAAAAGCTACAAGAATATTTTCTTTATATAATTTCAGTTTTTATCCTTAACTTGTTCGTTTCCATGAAAACTTCAAACTGTAAGTCAATATCCAGAACACATCAAGTAGCTGAGAAAGCATGAACTTGTCTTCATAGTAGAGCAAAGACTGTATTTCACTTTTTTTTATTAGTCAGATATTACTACATTAAACCCTGTCCTGGTTTTTGCTAGGATAGGGTTAATTTTCTTCTTAGCATCTAGAAAGCCCTGTGTTTTGGTTTCAGTGGAGATTGTTATGAGAACAATGTTGATAACTATAAGGACACTGTTTCCAAGAATAGAGGACTGGAAGGGGCAGGGTGGTGGAGAAGAAAAGTATAATGGCTAGTAAAACCCAGAATTGACAATTGGATATGCCAATAAGATATTCCATCTCATATTACGTCATGTTTAGTATATTAACTGGGTCTGACCGGAAAGTGATTCTCTCAGGAATCACTCGGGCTTGCTTTTGCAGATTCTCTCGGGAATCGCTGAGGCTCGCTTTTGCAGGATTGAGATTTTAGTTTCAGGGTTCCTTTTTTGCTCCTCTGGGATTGTTATCAGCGGGTGGTGAACAATTGTATTCTGCATCACTCATTTATATATATATAGTTGTCATCATTATTACTCTTATTACTATCTTATTTTATTTCACTCTAATTATTAAAGTGTTCTTTTCTCAACCTACAAATCTCCTCACCTTTACCCCTCCAATTCTCTCCCCAATTCCCTGAGTTGGGGGGGTGGGGTGGGGGGGAGTGTTGCTGCAAGTGGTTGTGTCTTGTTAAGTTAAACTATCACAAACCCTAATAAAATATTTCTACTTCTTAATTTAAGGAACTGAGCTTGGTCTGCTATTGTATCTAGTCAGAAAAGGTCTGCTTATCACTATTTTCAAGTTTCTATCATAAGAGAATAAAATGATATGGGGAGCGTATCTATTTTACTTACTTTCATTATTTTATAGTTAGGTCAACTGAGAGATCGCTTGCAGAGTGAAGGCACACATATGAATTTACTGATTGAAAGCAATGCGATATCCCTTTCCCTTTCCCCTTTTATTTTCTTTCTTCTTTCTTCTTTTTTCCTTTTTCTTTTTCCTTTTTACCTTTCCCTTTTTTCTTTTTAGTTTTTTCTTCTTTCTATTTTCTTCTTTCCTTTTTCTTTGATTTAATGTTGTGTTTCTTTTTTTCTTCTAAAATGAGCAAACACAAAGCATGAACCCAAAATATTGTGAGTCACTAAAAGAAAAAAAAAATATAATGAGATGTAATACTTTGTAATAAAAAGATGACAAAGTAGAAAAAATGGAAAAACATTCTGTCCCAAGGTTGCCACTCTGAGGAGTTATCTCATCATCTTTTGGGTCTTTCCTGTTAGTTTAGCTGACAAAAGTTTTGTGTAACAGACAGGAATAGGTTAGACAGTAGCAAAGCACTGATCAATTTTAATTAGGAAAACAATAAAAACCAAGTCCAGATGTCCTTCTTGTAAACATGCAAAGAAGTAAGTGATGGATTCATGTTTTACTGGACTGTCTTTTTCAGTGAGAAGTTTATTTCTCACATTAGAAGTCTTACTCTAAGATGAGAAAACATCATCCTACTGATTTCACATCGTTAGGGTTTCCACCTAATCAGGACAATGGCTGTGGTGGAAAGAGACTTAACTGCAAGGTTAAAGTAAACAACTTGAACTTCACTTGTAGATTTAACCAAGAAAATTATTTATTTGAACTTCATTTATAGACTTAACATGCCACTATTGCAGGCTTTACAGATACAGTGAAGGAATGCACTGTTGCAATTTTAAAAGTTAAGAGTACTACACTATTACAAGATGAGGGTTCTCAGTCCTCGGGAAGCTACCTTCACCAGTGTCCCAGTCAGGTCAGGAAGGGTCTTCTTCACAAGACAACTGTGTAGTTGAAGTTACTCCTTCCTTTCCAACCTGAATCTTAGGGTTTTTATCCCCTGACTTATGTAATGGTACGTATGACTATGTCTGAGTGGATTATATATGCCTGAGTGGATTGTATTTATACCCGATATATGCCTGAGTGGATTATATATACCTGATATATGCCAGAGTGGATTATACATATACCTGAGTGGATTAGGTATATACTTGATACACCCGATATGTGCCTGTGTGGTTTATACCCTTATCTTTGGCAGTGTGGCAGAGTTTCCCCTTATCTGTCTTTCTTTTGCTAGTCTGTGATTGTTTGAATACACAAGGCTGTCATTTGAAACTGAAGCTGAAAACCTCCAGCTTTTCTTTACCTTACTTCTTCAGGCACCTGCACAGTGGTTGGACTGAGACTCAGGGCATACTATTTGTTAAGGGATTTCAAGACTCAACTCAGGTTTCAACTCTTTGAATGGTGCAGCCGCCAACCTGTTTAGTTTAGGGCTTATCAGACAACCCAGGGCTAAGCAATCTACACAGCTTCCCATGAGTCCTCCCTATAGAGAGGTAGGGCCTCAAGGCAATCCAAGGCTGGGTTGCTTTTGTAGCCCTCCATGAGTCACCTGTGTGCACTAGACATTGTGAAACTTGTTTGTGAACTATGAGCTGGATAATCCATACAATGTTACAGGGGAATAGTAACTTAATATTTAGCTTAAATTAAAAAAAAAAAAAAAAAGAAAACAAATCTGTGATAAACACCAAAGTATATTATATGCAGTTAAGAAAATAAAAAAGGATAGTGATTACAATGAGGTAAGGATATAAGTGACATTTGAAGTAGCCTAGTTTCAGAAGGAATTCCATTTCATGTCTCTGGAGTTCTTCAGTTAATAGCCTTAGTATTCATCAATGTTTTCTTGTTTTTGTTGTTATATTTATTTTTCTGGGGGAGGAGACAGTACACCAACAAGAAACAGGTCAGTACCTGTATACCAGTATCACAGGAGATACTCCAATGAAAAAGAAATAAATTGTGTCTGGAGTTAGAGCTGACAGAAAAATGAGACTATAAATACATATATATATATATATATATATAAAGGTTATACTTAGTTCTGTATATATACAGAAGATGAAAGACTTTCAGGTCATTAGTCCAAAGTAAAAAAAAAATTACTGAAACATGCACTATTTCTTTAAACACTATGTACTTGGAAAGAAAATTAGCAACAAAACCAGGCAATGGACTGTTTTATCCATCTTTCTTCAGATCACAGCTGAAAGGTCCTCAGAGAGAAATGCACAGCCTTTTGGATCTTTATGATATTTTCATATTATTTTATGACCAATTCGTATAATGAATCACGTGTTGAAACATAAGCTTTCCATCTTAAAACTGTGCAGACAGGATCTGGAATAGCATTTAATGAGAGATCTTGGGTGAAGATACTATCAGAGCAACCATGTATAGGAAGGAATGTTCATATAGTGTGCTCTTGTTCCTGATTTTGTTACTAAAGGAAGACTAGAAGGATCTTTATGAATTTTGTTAACCCCTTCAAATCTGTACTGTTTACTGAAGTCAGTGACTGTATCCACACATAGAACCAGTTAGCTCCTGGGAAGCCCAGTGACAGACTACTTTTTTTCAAACATTACATTCCTGAGCACTAAAATGTCCTGGATCAATTTAGCCTATATCTAATTAACATGTTGCACAATAAATTTACTATCATAATGGTGGATGACAAGAAGACTGCAAAAAAATACCACTACAATCAGAGCACTCAGAGTTATTGCTAAATTAGAGGTTTTTTGGTAACTGTTAGTAAAACAAACAAACAAAAAAAACAAAAAAAAGTGTGTTGATGTAGAACATACAGAAAACAAACGGTGGTGGAAAGTAATGAAGTGTAGATTATTCAGTAACACTACAGGCTTTTAAAACATGTTTCTTATTAAGGACATTCAAAAAAGGTGACTGTGCGACTGTGAGAGTAGAAATGTGAGCAACTACAGAAATTAATGTAACTGTAACTGCCTGTCAATGCCTGTCACCTGAAACTATATTTTCACATTCTGGGTCACAGTGGCTGTTATGACAGAGTTTTGACCACTGCCTGTGTGAAGATAGTTTTCACACAAATTAGCAATTGTAATTTGCTAACTTTTAACTTGAATATTGAAGATAAACATTCATATCTTCACTTGCAAATAATGTTAGATGAAATACTGTGGACCTGAAAATTTTAGGTGTTTAGACCTAATCTATTTTATTTTTGAGAAAGTTTATGCAAATTTAATTTAAATAATTCCACTGTTGATGTAAATTCCTTTCCAATTCAGTGGAATTAACTTTCTGTACCTGTATCCTTAAATGTCAGAGAGGGATGCATATTTTCTCAAAGGGCATAAGGGAAGGAGACAGGGAGAAACCTCACTTGGGTTTACATGCTCAGATTTGTTAAAGTTTCTAAACTAAAAATAAACAAGACCAGTAAATTATTCCCCAGGAAAGTAATCAATGTTAAGGAACTTGTTTTAGTGAAGGATGGACTAAACCTTTAATACTCAAATCTGTAAATAGAATAGAATAGTTTGAGTTGCAAGGGACCTTAAAGATCATCTAGTTCCAACCACTGTGTCATGGGCAGGGGCATCTTCAGCTAGAGCAGGTTGCTCAAAACCTCATCCAACCTGGCCTTGAACACTTACAGGGAGGGGGCATCCACAACTTCTCTGGGCAACCTGTTCCAGTGTCTTACCACTCACACAAGTAAATAATTTATTCCTAATATCTAATCTAAATCTACATTCTTTCAGTTTAAAACCATTACCCTTCATTCTATCACTACACTCCCTGATAAAGAATCCCTCTCCATCTTTTTTGTAGGCTCCCTTTAAGTACTAGAAGGCTAACATAAGGTCTCCCCAGAGTCTTCTCTTCTCTTCTCCAGGCTGAACAACTACAGTTCTCTTCATCTGTCCTCCTAGTTTTTTTTTCCAGCCCACTGATCAACTTCGTGGCCTTCTTCTTGGACCCACTCGAGCAGGTCCATGTCTTTCTTATGCTGGACCCAGAGCTGAACAAAGTACTCCAGGTGTAGTCTCAAAAGAGTGGTGTAGAGGGGGAGAATCACCCCCCTTGACCTGCTGGCCATGCTCCTAATACATATCTAATGCTAGAAGATAGAATCAATTTTGTATCACATTATACTAAATAATTTAGTCAAAATAATCTTGCATTTATCACAATGCCCTCCAGCTGACCAAAATGAACGCAAGGTAAAAGCAGCTAGGGTCAATTAAAACATTTTATTAATTCACTTAACAATTTATTCTAATAGCAAATCTCTCAGTGTTTAAAAAGGAAAAAAGAAAGTTGCCTTAAAACATTTCTCAATTCTCCTGTGAATCTGCAAATCAGTTCCCTGCCTATGATTCTTGTTTTGTCTTTCTCTATTTAAATCTCAAAGACTTAATCCCTGGTGTACCAATTTACGATTACCTGCTGGGGGAAGCTGCAGAGTGCCTGAGGTGCCTAATCACTCAGATCAGAAGTTCTCTTGGACCACTTCACTATTTTCCTTCAGCCTGTGGTGTCTGTGATTTCTTTGCACAGAAAGAAGTGTTGTCCTGTTTTGTTTTGGTTTTTTGGTTGGGTGTTTGAGTTTTCAGTTGTTTCACCTTTTTTGTATATCCTCTTATCTAATTGGTTTTTTAGTGATATTTATACAAACTTCAGGACTAGATCCTTACTTTAGCTTTTTTCCTAGTACCAAGTTATCAGTTCAGAAAAGAAAACATAAAAATCAGTAATAAAAGCACAGACAATATTAATGAAATCCTTAATCTTAACAATTATGTTAATGAGTTTCCACTCATTCATAATATCTCTGCTAGATCTATCATTGTTGTATTACATACATCTGAAGTTTACCAAATAAGTGAACTACCAAGGACAGGATCTGGGGAATTTTTGATATAAAATAAAGAAACCTAAGCTGTTGACAGACATCCATCGAACAGGACAAGAAAATCTGTACAGACAGTTGCAATTTAGTTATGTACCTTAAATTCATAGCCCAATTTTATTCCAGCCTACTCTTTCTATATGCAAGCAGTGGATGTCCAAAACAAGTACAAAGCACTTGAATGGTCCTTTAAAGCATAATGTCTCCATTCTTACATAGCTGCAAATTCATGGACAAGTAAATAGAATTTTTTCCAAATTTGAGCATGTAAATTCGCCTTTAGGCAATGAGTATAAGAAATTTGATCTTAGAGAGTTAGTTTTTCCACAATATCACATGTTTAAACACAGGACTTCATCACAGAATTGCCTTCTCAACCGCATGTACAGATTTACCAGCATGATTCTACAACAAATCAATATTTTTGAACTATATTTGAACTGTGATAGAGATATGGTGTTGTATAACATTTGAATCAGACCTGTAAATATTTAGGAAAACCTCCTTGGAAAGAGAGATATCCTCTTAATTTTAATAATAATAATAATAATAAAAAATTCTGTAATGCAATTAAATCCCTGAAGTACTTCTAAATTTGAGCACCAGCACAGACTATCAGAAGAAAATTTCAGAGTGGTGAAGATAAACAACTCCACAATTTCTACTTTCCATTCTTGGAGATTCTGTAGCTATTACTCAGGCTGTTCTCCAGCTAGGTGAAAAGTAAATAGCATTACAGCGTTTCTGTATGATGTACAATATTGTGCACAGTATAATGGATCTTGTACAAATATGTATATTTGTCTGATAGTACCTAAAGTATAGATTTTGTCCTTCCTCCAACAGGTATATTCCTGAGTTTACCTTTTCCACAGTTGTGTAAAGACACTCCTCCTGTTCAGCCTTTGTTATGGTCCAGTCATGACAGCCTGGAATTCAAAATGTGCTATTTCGTCCTACTTTCCAGGTCATTTGCTGAGATGACCAGTGGTGTTTAAACTTGCTCAGGCTTCCACATCTGTGAACAGATGGTGTAAATCTGCCCATGCAGAATCTACACCATCCTTCTTTCTCCGTCAACTTAGCATGTATTAGCTTGTATTGAAGAAGAACATATAGACAAGGACACACTGTGCTAGGCATTGTACAAGCATAACAAATTGAGAGTTTTTGTCCAGGGAGCTTAAATCTAAGTTTGAAATGAGAGACAGCAGGTGGATAAGACAGATGGAGAGGAAACACAAAAATAGCAAAGACAGCTGTAACCAGTGCAATAAGCAGTGGTCACACCAGCTGGCTAATCACTGACAAGTGGTTTCTATCATTGTCACAAAGAGAAGCTTGAAGGAAGGATTTAAAGTGGAAATGAGGAATTTTTATAGTTGTTTTCACACAGAAATGGGAACTTGTGAAAATGACATTGTGTGAAAAAATGCAACAAACAGGCGATCAGGAGCCAGGATTCCAGGTAGCATGGCAGTGGGAATCTGCATCCTTGCTGTGTATACATAACTGCAGATGAGATAGGAATTAACCCTGAAGGGTTTTAAAAGTGATGATAAGAAGTTGCATGAAATGAAAGCTGAAGTAAGGAGGATTTGTGTTAGCTGTGTTTGAGGCAATGAACAACACAATGATTTGTACAAATCCACCTAGAAATATTTTAGATCGATTTAAAGAGACAAGTTTAAATATGATTAAGAAAGAGGAGGCAAAATTTCCCTCCTCAAAGGGCTACATAAACATCTCAACAGCACTGGTTTCAGTGCTGGGAGTCAGAAGTCTGACTGGGACTTCGGAATGAATGCTTTTGAGGATTGACATGTCTGCCTTTTCCCCTTGAAGATCAATGTCAAAAGCCTTTTTCCTGTTACAGCACATGGACCTCTGTGGACTTATGATTTGCACCATGCATAGGGCTTGTGGAGACTTCGAATGTCTGATGTGCCTTGCCCAGGCAACAGAGACAGACAACTCTGTCACCAGTGGAACTTCACTGCTTCTTTCTATCAGCATCCAAAAAGTGTCTATAGTTAAAAACTTATTTGGAGTAGGTTTGCTATTTAAGAACGTAGCTTTCCAGCTTTGGTACCTTATGCTGGTCTCTGAAACTTGTGTCACTGTCTCTCTATATCTCTATCCTCTTCACAGATGGTTTCAACAGCTTGAGCTTGCCTCTTTGCAGATGATACCAGATGCTCTCTCTCTCTCTAACAGGCAGTTTTAGTTCTGTCTCACCTACATACACACAAGCAGGTAATACCAGATGCCCCCTCAACTCCAGGCCTCAACCAAGTGAATGCAAATACACACTCCCAAGAAATACAGTAGATCTGCATATATTAAACAAATGAATCCAGGTATATTTTCAGGAGTTGGGGCTTCCTGGAAGAACTTCATCTTTCAGTCTAATCAATATTTACTCTTCTCTCGCTTTGCACATTTTTCTTCCTCTTTTTAAATCAACTTTAAGGAGATTACAATTTAATAATTGAGACTTAAAGAGTTAGTATAAGTTAGTTTATTTTATACACAGGTCACAAATTTACAAGAAGGTTATTTATAAGATAAACATTTATCCCATTTATTTCTGGATGTTATGTGTGCTTATTCAACCATTACTGGAAAACTGATAAACTCATATTTTTTTTTAATGAAACAAATCATGTATATACAGAATTTCCTGTGGAAAAATACATCTAT
>NW_010290425.1:0-1065 GCF_000700745.2 Antrostomus carolinensis | reverse complement strand
AAAGGTAAACACGTGTTTCTAACTGACATTTAGTACCCACTAAACAGTATCTACACCAAATCTACTATTATTGTGAAAAATATATAACTGTAAGTGAAGGGTGTTAGGAATTTTCCTCTGCTGCCAGTTTATTTTATTTCCTTTCAACACTTTGCAGATGTCAGTTAAACCCTTGATGCCAGTTGTTCTCAAACTAATAGACAGAAACAAGTGATACTTTTAAACATATTAAACAATAACATTGATCATCATGTAATCTTATTCCATCTTGTTCTGTAGATCATTCTACTTCTCCTCAGGTTCATCTATACGACAAAGTCCAAAGAGCGTGATATGGTGACTAGAAGAAGCCTATTGGGTTCTGCACATCTGTGAGGGTCCAAGCATGAACATCATATTGCAAGAGTGAGACATTTAGGTTCTGATATTACAAGCTTCAAAGAACATAGATCTATCAGTACAATGCTCACTACAGGAATGGTTTTCCTGCTTAAATGACTCAGCGGGCACACCCAGAATGTCGCAGTGGGAGAACTTGAGCACTCAATATGAGCGATCAGCAAGCTTCGTTTATTGATTAGCGTTCAGCATACTTATACAGTTCTTAATGAGATCATACATATTCTGTAACTTAACTAATTAATTGGTCACTATCCTAAACGTCAACCCCTCCCCTAGTTCCTCATTCTTGGTTGCTTACTCCCTTAAGTTCCCATGCCTTAGCTGACCGTAAGCATGCTGTTATCGTATAGCAGCTGCAGTCAAGGACAGCGTGTCCTTACCACCCCAGCACTTCAGACTAACAGAGTCCGATGTTTCCCAAAATCCTGGTCAGCCATCTACAGTATGTCTATGTGACCCTTGTCAGCTAACCAATCCTCGACAATTCCCCCGTTTTTCTTTTGTAATAATACAAAGGACTGTGAAAACCTATCTAGATTACGTTGTACTAGACACTGCAAACAGCTGCAAAAGCATGGCACACATAATAACACACAAAAAATAACAGAGAGGATTAAAAAGGCCTGGTGAAAGAGGTCTCGAAGCCATCCTGTGAGACGCCAG
>NW_010290424.1:75137-88128 GCF_000700745.2 Antrostomus carolinensis | reverse complement strand
GAGAAGACAAGGGTGGGAAGTGAGAATTCTGCTATCATTTGACTCTAAATTGTTCACAGGTTGAAGGCAGAACTCTTATACTGTCTCTTAAACAGGAACAGAAAGATACCACACACCTACTCCTCCAACAAAAAAACCCAACCAACCAGAAAAACCCAAACCAACACAACCAAAAATCCAAGCAGACACAATTAAGTATTATTAACGGTTTAATAATTAAGACTATGTCTACATTTCTAGAGGGTGAGGACGAACCAAGACTAAATAATATGCAAATAAAAACTGTCTTTTCAAAGAAAATATGCATATCTCTACAGCAACGTGGAAAAATAAAAATGCCCATTTAGTTCAACTCATAGGATCAAAATGCATTTGGGGTCACAAATGCTTTGTGTCCTTCGTTGTTTTAACCTTGTATGCCTTCCGTGAACAGACCAGTTATGAATGCAGCTCATCTCTGCAGCTGTTCCTTATTTGTACAAGGCAGTCAACAGCCTCCAAGTTGACACTGGGGTTTCTTTGCTGCCCCCAGTTGGAGCTAAAACATGGAAGAAGTCAGAAGAAAGCCATGTATTGAGAAAAGAGTAGCAATGGAAAGCCTTCACCCAACCAACCAACCAAAATTATCTAGAGATAAGAAGTCAGAATAATTATTCCTCTCTTTCAGGCTGATGGATTATCAAAATTGCCAGTATGACAAGAGGTTGATTTCAAAGTAACTTGAGAAAGTAGGCTATATACTCCAGCCAACTACACAACCAGTTCTGAAATATCAAAGGGGCTCTATGCTGGTGGAGAGGAAGGATTCCAAAAAGAGTAACTGAGACCAAAGAACATCCTAGAGTGATAAGAAAACAGAGTCTGAAAGTGTTAATGTTTTATTTCTCACTGTTAAGTATTACATCTCTAAAGATGAAAGGCATTTGGAAGCTTCACATAACCTGTGCAGTAAGAGCACAGCTTATGTGTTCATGAAGAAAAGAAACAAATCAATATGTCCACAAGTCTGGAACTGTAGTAAAAGGCTTTCAAGGTGCTATGGGGATTTCCTGAACTGCCAACATAATTCATCTCTAGCACTGCAAAGGAAATCTTTGAGTGACTGAAAAGAAAGAAATAGTGAAGATGCTACTCAGACTAAGAACTTAAAGGCCCAGAAGGCCAGCATGCTAAGACTCAAACACAGCATATGATGTTAGAAACTGGATTGACCAATAAGGTATATAGCCGAATTGGTTAAAATGTCCACCTAAAAATTCAAGGGCATTTCTTAAGTGAAACATTTTTTGGAGGAACATCAAGCCTCTGAAACAACATGTTTTGCAAAACAATTTCAAGGTCTAAGGTTACACACAAACTGCAGATAAAGTTAACAAAAATAATCATTCATTGAATTAGAGATTGCAGGAAGATCCTGCAAATAGTCTATTGTGTATAAAGAAGTTTGATCCATTAAGAGATATGACCTTGCAAAAATTATCCTATCATATTAAAATAGTAAAATTTATATATTACAGAAAAACTCTATCAAATTAACAGAGTCTAAAATTAGTAACATTTCTCTCCCTTTATGGAGCAACTGCTATAATGAAGATGTTTGTAACTTTGAAAGTGGATATTCATCATAATAAGTTTAAATACTGATAAAATACACAGATAGTCTAACAACAGAGAAGAAGAAAGAAGTTAGAGTCAAGACAGTTGAAGTACGTCCAAAGAGCAGTTTCTGACTGTGTATGCAAATAAACTAGGTCATATAATTTATGATTCAATGATGTAATCAAAAGTTGTAATCATACACGAGTGAATATATGAAACTAAAAGGCAGCATTGCAACTCTATTTCTTTGTAACTGTAACAATACATTACTCATCATACCATTATAGTATTTCATTAATCCTACACCCAAACATCAAAAAAAGAAAAAAAAGTCAATATAAACAGCAAAATTGCAGATGGCCCTAACTTTATTTCCTTTACCCTTACATCTCTGTTCTTTTGTAAGAAATGTACCTGTTGAAGAAGAAAAAAATAATTATTTTCAATGTATTTTACCCCTTATTTTTGCAAAGCAACGTTTCTCAAGAGATTATCTATGCCAAATTTCCTTCCTTATTTTGGACACCCTTTAACTGCTGTGTTAAAATAACCATACACTCAAGACATGTCACTCTATTACTAAGAACAAAACCAAACCGCAAACCACTCACAGCTCTGAACAGTTTTCCAATGAAAGCAAATATTCCTTCGTAGTTTCTCTACACGTTCCAGATTACCTGGCACGCATCAACACCACCATTAAGATTCCCAGCACACAGCATACGTGACGTGATAAGATCGTTGTACAGTTTGTTGCAAATGCTTTGGTTAATTATTCTCACTTGAGCTTCCTGCAATGTTTTGGCAAGATGACCTAGAACAAAATACAAATGGTGTTGCAGAGGTTATAGTGGTACAGATTTCTATCAGAGATTCCACTTGTCAAAACAAAAGAGAATTGCCCCAAATTCAAGATCTACCCTGCTGATGGCAGGAGAGTAATTCCCCTCCATTCAATTGCTGCCTGCCCTCAGCTTTTGAAAGCTCTTGTCTACGCTACCCTTTAGACATAGAGGTCCCTGTGCACCACCTTTCCATTGCCTTAGTCTTTACCCTTATGAGCATCTTCTGCCAGAAAGTAGTAAAAAAAAAAAAAAAAAAAAAAGCCATGCAAATTATGAGTATAATACAAGATTCAACATAATGTGACTAATTTTGAATGCCATTTCAAATTATGCCCAAAGCTTTTTCTTGTTATTTGTGCTCCTAACATTGTCCAAGTCCTAGTAAATGAAATTTCTACATTCTTTTCCATCATCTCAGTTCTAGGGAATGACCTGAGGAATGAAGCTGATGGTGGGAGGGAAATAATTAAAAAAAAAACAAGCCTGCAAATCATGTGTGATGCTAAGAGCTTAATTCTGTACTATAGTATTGGCATAAGGTGTCATCATGAACTAAATATCCTCAGTCATATTTTAGCTCAGTGAACATAATGTTTTTAATACCTGGACTATCAGAGGAAGCACTGGGTTTTGGTTTGTTTGCTCATTTGTCTCTGAGAGTGGGTTGGAAATGAAAGAAGTAAGATAGAAAAATATGCATTTTTTTCATATACCATTATACTGATTTTTAAATATTACCTACATCACTTTTTAAAAAAGCAAGACATTGTAAGAAGGCACCAACAGTAAAGCCATTTGCACTTCAGTAGGCTACTACATTATTATCTAGATTTAAATCTTTTTTAAAAAAGGCATGTTAAGAAAGCCAGAATTAGCATAGCACGTGGTTTCTAATCAAACACGAGGGATTATGTCCCAGTACGATTGTGAGAACCACTGCAATGCTGAGGAGCTGTCTAAGCCCAGCTTTCAAAGCTGGCTCCTGTTTAATGTTAAGACAGGGACAAGATCCCATGGGGTCCCCCACCACCCCTCCCCAACTCTTTGTTGTTTTTCTGCCTCACCACCGCAGAAAGCTACTCCAATCTTTGCAGGCAAAACTCTTCATGGGGCACACATTAAATTGCTTTTGGTTAAGACAGACAAGAAAAAAAAAATTAAAATCACAATATTTTTGCCATTATTGCTGTTCATGGGCCCATATTGTCAAACACAGTCTTAGAGACACTTACTTTCTCTGCAACAGTTGAAACTTGTTGTTTTCTTTACCTGTAAGATTGCTTATGACCTATTCACCAGATAAAATGAGTCATGAGCATGACAAGGGACACATTTTTGTGAATGTATGAACATTTGCTTTTCAATGGTCTGTGACACCTGAATGCATCTATCAGCACTTACCACCTGCCATCTAAACAAACATTCAGAATTCACAGACTGTAGCTAAGGGGATATTTTCTAGCTTTTTATAGCTCTCCTAAGTAAACCACTGGTAATTTTTTTTTAATGACTACAAATATTTAATTGTTAGAATTTAAAATTAAGTTAAACTTGCATTTTCTAGCTTTTTATAGCTCTCCTAAGTAAGCCACTGGTAATTTTTTTTTAATGACTATAAATATTTCATTGTTAGAGTTTAAAATTAAGTTAAACTTGGAAGAAGTATATCCAGGAAACGAACATACTATTTTCTTTTATGGCTCCCCAGCCAGTTACATAGCAGACAGTTCCATAAACAAATACTGTAGAGGTGCTGGGTAAACAAATGGGCTGTACCAGCTCACTGAAGAATACAGGCATCTCCATTTCCAACAGGGCAATGTCATAGTCTGAGATGGATTTGTCATACTGTGGGTGGACAATAATCCTTTTGATGGATCTCATAGCTACACGATTGCTCTTTTCATTAATAGCACATAAGCCCATATATGCTCTCCATCCCGAAGGAACCGAGTATCTGTAAAGAGAATGTTTTTAGAACATTGTCTTTAGAGAACATTTCCCATTAGAAAATAATGCAGTGTCAGTTCACTCCATTTTATCTACTTTTAGTTATTTGATGAGAATCATTGAAACCAAAGTAAATGGAGTAGAATACCATTTAGGAAGATGGGTGCACTATAGTCTCTGCCAGCTAAAACATTAAGTAGTGGTTTTAATTACCATTTTGAAAATAATAATTTCTTGGGGCTATAAGACCAATTTTTTTGAATGCACCATGCTTTAGAAGTCAGAAAAGTGTATTACTAAACTGTTCCCTCCTTACCACATATAGGAGGTATGTCTTTTCAATTTACACTACCTAAACTGAACATTGATGAGTTTTACATTCCACTTATCAATCAATAGTCCTTTCCCTAGGAGAAAAAGCCATAGCTTCTACTCAGGAAATCCTTAGTGTTTACCTTAAATTTAACAAAACAGTGTATTTTATTATGCAGGATTCACTGGCAATGGAGACAAAATAATTATTTCAGATACTTAGGACTTCTGAAGCCAGCAGAATACAATATTGAGGGTTCATGTAGTGATAACACGTCACAGAGTTATAACCTGAATTAACTTATCTAGAAAAGGAATGGCTACCACAGACTTTTCAAAGCAATTCTGTAAGGTTATTAAACTGCACATACTTTATAAGAGTATAACTTCTTCATACCTCACAGAATCAGAATCCAGGAAGCAATGGGCAGCAGATATGAGTCACCTATTGGAAATAACAGATGCATCACATACATGACCCTGTGCTCCCATCTGTAAACTTGCTTGCCAAGGCCACTTTCCAGAACTTGCATCTTCACCTCCAACAATTCTGGTTTTCTTAAGCTGGTGTCTTCCACAGGCTGATAGAAATAATTGAATAAAATAGTAACAAAAAACCACAAGGTCATTTCACTTTCCTGTGCTTGATATATAAATTTTTATCCATAGATCTCAAAGCTGTTGGAAAACAGCTTTTTCTCTTACTGTGCAATTGGTAAAAGGGTAAGGGTACTTTCATATTTTCACTCAATGGGCAGGTCAGGAATAAACCAATCACTGTCTATCATCCCTTAAATCTTTCTAAAGATGTTAGTAACTCAAAAAGACATTTACACACAATTCTAAGCCAGATTGTTTCCAAAAGTTCACTTTAATAAAATCTCACATCTTTTCCCTCCTTACATACACAGCTTCTAGACTGCATTTCATTCAGTTCAAACAAGCACTAAGACCTACCAGCTTAAGTTGGAAGTGTGCATTGCTTGGAAAAAGTCATCATAGACAGAATGACGACCAGTTAATTTAAAATGAAACAGTAGAAAATTCAAGACAGATATTTTCATACAGATGTTACCAGGAGATTCATTTTTTAAAACTCACATCTGATTTAATCAACACTTAATTCAACAATGGCTGACCATAACACAAATTCCTGTCTCAGTTTCCCAAGTCATTAACTAATTTTTCAATAAATGCTACCACACCACAGTTCATTTCATCAGATCCACCTGCACAATCTCTTTTCCCATCACACTCGGGATTTGGTTTCAGCAAACATTTTCCATTGAGGCATTTGTACGCATAAGGGGGGGCAACTTTTATAGGCTGAAATAAGAGAGAGAAAATACTCTTACATGTTTAGAGTTATAGTTTCAAATGATTAAAAAAAACCCACAACCTTGCACATTCAACCTACTTAGTGGTGAAAGTTGTTCAAAAATGCACTTTCCAGTCTGCTTGAAGTCATAGCCTGGACTGGTGTAAACTGGTCCCTCAATGGAAGGGGGACAGGGAGAATGTTCCACTCTGATTAATGATCACACTAATTTCAGTCTCCACTGTCCATGAGGAAAGACAGAAGAGCCTCCAACTGTCCTCACTCCCATTTTACTTAACTCTAAACTAAGCTAGTTAGGCTTGTCAGATCTGTTGCTTTACCTTCACTAGTGCTACTGGCATTACAAGTTATAAATCTTCACAGCAGGTATCATCTGGAAGTCAAATTTTTGGTTTTAAGTCAAAGTTGAGAAAACTGTGGAAGGGCTTTATATCTCCCTCCAAGAAATTATTGGCTAAGTACTATCACAGTTTATTATGTGAGAATCCTGACGGATCTCAGCAATAGGTTTCCATTACTATCATTCTTATCAGTTGTTTGCAGTGACCTCTAAACAGTGGTAGGATTTATTAATTTATTTATTTTTTAAGCAAACAGGAACATAGTCATAGCTACTTCAAGGACCCAAGATGCAAAGCAAAGCAAATATTATAAAGGCAAAATGCAGCGAGTCACTAAGGAGACAGTAGTACCAGCAATGTCAGTAACCATGGTGTATCTACAGTAAAGAGATCATGTGTGTGGCAAAGGGCAAAAGTCCCAAAGCTGTTATGTGTCTTTCCCTTACATTATTTGGTACTGATCTGGCAGCAGTTGGGGGAAAAATGCTTTTCTAGCAGGATCACCAGCAAGCTGTGGCTAGGTCATCTAATATCTCCATTATCTCAGATTTTGCTTCATTAATTTTTAGACTGCCCCAAGAACTAGTCATACTCTGCACATTTTGTTGTCACTATTATGAAACTTGTACTTTGTGCTATGAAAAAAAAAATTATAGAAATACTACATTTATCCATTCAAATAAGTATATTCCTGCTTCTGCCTTTCACTATCTTTTGGAAATAGCTAAAAATATATACTTACAGCAATTGTTTTCATCACTGTCCTCCCCACAGCTGTCAGCATCTTTACAAGATTTATACTGATGCTTACACTTCCCATCACCACAATTGAACCATTCTGGATTACAACCTGAAGAATAAAGGTCTGTAAATATGTTATAATCCAAATAGCTGGCTAGCAGCCATGTGCTACACTCCCTACCAGAGGTCACCTTGTTATTAATGTGCCATCTCTGCCAGGCATTAGTCTACCTTGTTTTTTGATAGCCTTCAGTGACAGAGAGACTTGTTCCATTATCTAACTTGTACTGCACTCTCTGGCCTTGGATTACCTTCTTGCCACTCTTTCTGGCATCTTTTCATTGTTCTCTATCTTGTTTGATGTGTGAAGTGCCCAGTTTGGGTACAGTGCACCAGCTGAAGTCTTCCCACTGGTGACTGGGAAGATCTTTTCAAACTCCTAGTGTGACACTTCCAAAAAGAGACTTGTTCCATTATCTAACTTGTACTGCACTCTCTGGCCTTGGATTACCTTCTTGCCACTCTTTCTGGCATCTTTTCATTGTTCTCTATCTTGTTTGATGTGTGAAGTGCCCAGTTTGGGTACAGTGCACCAGCTGAAGTCTTCCCACTGGTGACTGGGAAGATCTTTTCAAACTCCTAGTGTGACACTTCCAAAAAGAAAAAAAAAAAAAAAAGCACCAAACAACAAAACACCAAACATGCATAAAACACACACAGAAAATTGTATGACTTCGAGTCTTAAGTCAGCTTTTGAGCCACTATCATCCCCCAGGCATTTTTCAGCAGAAAAGCAACTTAGGCAATCCATGTGTGGATTTGATTACCTAAGTTCAGATCTTGTTTTTATTGAATGGAATATAATTTTCTCCACATGCATTCTCCAGCTTGTCAGGATCATTTATAAAGTTGATTCCTCTTTCTATTGTGTTGCACTTTCCTATAATATCATTTAGAGAAGTGATCATTTAGATCACTAACAAAAATTATGAGATGTTCAATAACAGATGTTGGCAGAATAACAATAAAAATATCCTTCCATTTTGATAATGAGTCCTTGGCAATCATTCTCTGGAAACAGTTTTCTATTCCCCCCGCCCCCCTCCACTGTGTTTCCTTTACTTACTGATAAGTTTGTCACACAAGACAGTGTCAAAGTACAACTTCTCCTCTATTTACCCTCTCATAGCAGAGAAATAAAACAAAATAAAAAACTCCATGCTGGTTTTGAATACTTTTTTAACTGTCTACAAATAGTTTAGTTTACCACTTGTTACTTAATATTTTTTTTAAACTGAACTTATAAATATTGTTGTAAAATTCTCTTCTCATTTTTCTGTTCTTTCACTCTTTAAAGACATGTATTATACAACCTCTTCTCCAGACTTTTAATCTTCCCCCACATCCTTCATGTAATCTTAAAGATAGCCACCAATATTTTAGAGATTATTTCAGCCAGTCTCTAAATTTCCTATAACAAATTGTTTACAGGAGAACACAAACAAGAGATAATTGCCCTACTACAATCTAATTCATGACTACCATGTGAGCAGCCTTTCCAGCCGTCAGACTGGTTGCTTGAAGGAATGCATGTTCTATCTGCACATCTAAGGTCAAACTAGAAAAATAAGAAATTAATGGCACCAGAAATGTTGTAACAG
This sequence comes from Antrostomus carolinensis, assembly GCF_000700745.2. Lineage (NCBI taxonomy): Eukaryota > Metazoa > Chordata > Aves > Caprimulgiformes > Caprimulgidae > Antrostomus > Antrostomus carolinensis. The sequence goes on along the minus strand of NW_010290424.1, from coordinate 79,340 downwards.
TCTAAATGCATCAATGCAGGACTGTACCATGAAGAAATATTAAAATTAATATTAAAACCAAGGCTACTATAATTTATAAATTAAAGCAAATGTTAAAAAAGGAAATGCTATCTTACTTGGCATAACCTACCAAAGATTTTTATTAAGCGGTCTGAATTATATGAATCAATATTCACCTAAATGGACTTAGAAAATTAAATTCACATTCACTTCCTCACCTTAAGGGTTGAAAGTGATTTACCATGGATACATAATTACTATTGATAGTGAACGCCACTTCAATTTGTTAAAGTAATATATTTTACAGAGGAGCATCTAAGGGGGGGGGGAGAGAGAGAGAGAGAGAGAAAGTCAGAACTACACATTCTCCTTAGTATTATAGCTACAAATTTCCTGATATTAAAATGTTGTAGAAATTAATCTCTGTGCCACTAAACTCCAACTTCATGTCTGATGTGAATAAGTGCTTTATCAAACACTTTTCCAACCTAGCAATTTCATTGTGAAACAACATTTCACTAAGATTTTCTTTCACTTTCATTTAAACTATTAGTATTGATTCTAAGGTGTCTCTTTGCAATATACCAAAAACATTTGTTCTCTTCCACTTTTTCAGATGTGCTAGCAAAAAAAAACCCAAAAAACAAAAAAAAACACAAAAAACAACCAATAAACCAACCAAAAAAACCCCAACAAGCCCCAGACATTGACTTACATGCACAGACAGATGATCTGTGGAAGAATAAGTAGCAAAAAATTCCTTTTTCTGCCCAGGTTAAGTCAACTTAAATGTTTTCCCCTCTAGAACCACAGGCAAATTAACAGCAAAATGAGATTGAAGGTCCTATATTTATTTTACTCCAATGTGGAATAATTTAGTCCTCTTCACTGCCTCGTGTGTGATGTCAGTGGGAGGAAAGCACACACTAGGCAGCCAGCACTAGCTCAAAGCAAGAGTCTGTGTTGTCTTCCCCATTCCCTGACGTTATTCAGCTGATTGCTGGCATTGGCTTTCCAGGTCAAGTCTGTGAGCAAAGCCTGTTATTTTAATAACTGTGCTTTGGTAGGCTCTCAACAATAGGAAGGAGCTAATCTGATGTGGGTGGCTGCAGGTACTAAAGACATGGGAGAAGGTGAACCTTTTTTTCTTCCCTCTCACTATTACTACAGGCAAGGCTGTCGTGGAAGACCACTGCTCTCCGTATGTTCTGCTCTCTCAGATAGCCCCCCACAAATGCTTTTACTGTATCCACTTGATCCTGACACATCACAACTAATCCACCCCTCCTGGTGAGCTTTAATACAGAGCCTTAAGATTGTGAGTAAGGGATTGATTACACAACTTTGAGCCATCTGCTTGACAGCTCAACACTAGAAACGGAGCAGAGCTTACAGAAAGTAGAGGCTTGTACAAGCAATAAAGATCAGGGATTTTATCTGTGGAAAAAGGTATTCTTAGGCTTTAACTTGCCTCTGAACCATTTTTGAAGCAGTAACCAGAGTAACCACAGGACATGGTATAGTGTGTAACTTTTTCCACTAAAAAGAGACACACAATGGTGGAAAAAGAAATACCTGAAAATATCCGAGTTCTATAGAAAGATTGACCACAAAATCCACCACCAATTTCTGATAAAGGCATGAAGAAAGAATCTATACCAGAGATCTTAATACATAAATATTACTAAATCAGCAACAAACAGAACTACACTCAGTCAAGCAAGCTGAGGATCAGAAGTTTCACAAACTGAACTGATCTCTTGAAATCACAGAGAACTTCAGCTACGTAGATGTTAATTGGGAAAAAGAAGTCAGTTGGCTTAGAAACAAACCAAAAAAACCCAACACAGAAAACAACAACAAAACCATCCCCACACACAAAAAAAAAAAAAAAAAAAAAAAAAAAAAAAAAAAAGAGAGATAATGTTTCTGGAAACCACTAAAGAGAAGGCATTTACAAAGAATGTACTGCAGATGTATATTTCCTGAAAAATATCAGAAGTACACATATGTATTTTGAAAATCCTTTTCCACCCTCTGGAAGCCCTCAACAACACACCCACCCCCCCAAAAAAAACAAACAAAAAAAAGCAAAACCAAACCAACCAAAACAAACCTCCCCAAAACCAAAAGCCCCCAAACTAACACTGTTCCAGAAGCACAGAGATTGGGGAGTAAAAAACAAAAAACAAAAAAAACAAAAAACCCACCACAAAAAAACCCCAAACAAACCAAAACAAACCCCTCCAAAACAAAAAAAAACCCCAAACTAACACTGCTCCAGAAGCACAGAGACTGGGGAACCAGGAAAGGTCTGTAAGAAACTCAGTCATATTTCTGCAACACTTGCAAGTGGTCCTCATTACCTCCCAGTGAAAACTTCAATAATTTGTCTAAATATAGAAGCTGAACCTCAGCACATTGTGATTTTGAAGAAAAGACTGACTATACTTGGTTAAATCCTGTTGACAGAAAAGTCATGCTTAAAACCTCTCTGCCATACTATTTTTGTGTTACAGCTTGGCTATTTTCAGATGTTAGAAAAAAATCAAATAATTAGAGCTGCAGAAATTGGGAAATTTTAATTTTACTTCCCATTTTACCAAAGTGGTTTTAAAAGTTATAAAATAAGTACTAGCTTCTAAAAGGATTTTTCATCTTACTTTGTACATCTATTTGTTCAATTAAGTACATAATAACATTTTAAACATTTCTCTCTTGCAATTAGGTTAAGAAAAAAAGGCAGGTTGATTTGTGTGTGGTTGATCTGTCAAGCACAGTTTCTCAAAGGTTTCTCCTTAAAAATTAAAGTGCATGCTTATTGACTTACGATCTGTGTGACTGAAGGCTTTGTATTCGATATAAAATCCTCTGTGGGTGACAAGTTCATCAGAATGGAAGTTGATTGCCACAGAATAGCCATATTCTCTGCTTCTATTGCTTTCTGAGAGAGCTTTGCAGTATCTAGCAAGGCAAAAGTGAGAATAATTCATTTCTAACCAAACTGACCATTACCACCCAGCTACCTCTCTTTTAATGAGGGGTACCAATGTCAAAAAGCTCTAAAACAATACAATAAAAATTTTTTTTAGTGATAAAACAGCTCAACAAAAGTATTAGAAGGCCTATTTACAAATGCCTTCCACTCCACAACTTTTCTGGGACTAACAGACTTTGAAACAAAATCCAGCAAGATGATCAGTGTCAGAATCTACCTTATAAACGCAAAATGCTTCTAACAGTGTTTGATTTCAGATTTCCCGTTAGGGTTTGCAAACCCAAAAGTCTGCAAATACAGTAATGGAGTCACACAGCCAAATCCAACAGCTGTTGTTGGTTTTAATACGTTCCTTCCAAAAGACAAATCACTGAGTACTGATTTGTTGAGGTTTTTTTTTGGGGGGGGGGTTTGATTGTTTATTTTGTGCTTTTTTTTTAATTTGTTTTGTTTTGGTTTTTAGCATACATGTTGCAAATTGTCTTCTTTACAGAAAACAATTTCATTCCCTGAAGAGTAAATGGTATAGAAAAAATTTCAGATGAAGCAAGCTTTTCACCCATGCCAAGACCATTGCCAGGAATTTACAGATCAACTGCAGGTGCATAAAATTCTTCAATTTTCTCTGTCATTGCTCTTCACAGGAATAACAAAGTACAGAAATGCCTAACACTGTTAGAAAAAGCAGGATGCTTAAGTTCACATGATGAATAATGTACTAGGGCAGGATTAAGAACATTATTCTGCCAAAAATCAGTGGAAGCGTGCCAATTCTTGTTGAAATGTATCTTTCTGTAGTGGAAGTGGTGAGATGTTTTTTTCTTAATTACAGTATGTAACACAAAACATCGAAGTGCAAATCAATATGTCAGAAAATAGTATATTTACTCACCTAACCCCATCAATTTCTAACCAGTCTTTATCACATTTACTAGACCCTGGAGACTTCTCTTGGATTTGTATTATGATGATTTTTAATAAGAGCTTGTAGCCAGGCAATGGTGTCTAAAAATCAAAGGATAAATATCCTGATGCACACATCCACAAAATGAAAAAGACCTATGTTTCTAAGATGGCAAATCTCATTTTACTTATTATCAGAATGAAAATACTGCAATTTTTTGTGATGCAAATAAGCACCTTTGAAGAAATAAAACACTTAGTTATTTTAAACACATATAGAAATCTTTTTAGACTCAACTTTG
>NW_010290424.1:39132-75116 GCF_000700745.2 Antrostomus carolinensis | reverse complement strand
CCTGCAGCTGACAAAAAGCACTGTATCTGAGGTTCATGTTATGTTTGTACTGCCACCTGTAAGTGTAGGTCAAATAAGAGATTTAAGATATCTATGGAAGCTGGTCACTCAACTGTGTTAGCTATGACCTCTTTATTTTAGAAAGCCTTTTTCTTCCCTTTCCTCCATATAGGTGAGAGTTTTGTGCTACAATCTGCTAATAATTTTCATTGAACAGGTGAAAGATAGAAACTCTTACCAACTCCAAGACATGAAGACCATCCTTTTCCAGGAAAGTAAAAAAATAGAAGTGAAATGCTAATGAAGCAACAGATAAACATACCAGAAAGTTGGTGGAAATCATGAGCAGATTCTAAGTCCTGCTAATGGGCTTGCTGGAAATCGAGAGCTGAATTTCTGAGCGAGGGAAGGACCTGTTTCTGCAGAGTTCAAGGAAATGCAGTATGGTCTGCATCACATAAGGCATGATTTACATGACCATTTTTTTCTTTCTGACATAGAAGCAAAGCCCTGACTATTAGTGATTTTCTCTGGCTGTTAGGACTTATCATCTTACCCATCACTTTTTTTCTGTCATTAAAAATAATTAACCTTTTGAAAGCTGACAATGTTTCCTTCACTTCCCTCCATAACTGGCACTTGTACATAGGACAGGAAATAAATGAGTGCCTGAGAAGAAGTCATGTGCAGTGGTCTTAGTATGTTTTCCCTTCATTTCACCCACATTGAAAGCCATTTCTCCAATTTTATGTCTATATCTATATCGCATAAAGCAAAGTCATCATTACTCAGAAGAGTTCCCAGCACTTACTCTGATGATCCAGCTGCAGTCAATGTTTGGTGAGTAATAACTTGGGTAATAGGGGGAACTCAGTGTCCCATTCCAGGAAATATAATGACCACCACACACTGGGAGAGAAATATATCAGCAAGGAACATAGTTATCTCAGCTGGGCTAAAGCGCAGAGCCTACTTCACTTGCTAGGACCCTTCTCTATGTACAGAGATAGAAGGATGGGTTGTGACAGCATTAAACTCAGGTTTTGCTTATATTAGTAGAAAATCATATTACTTCCTCTTCCCCATCACTCTGATTTTCTCTTTTTTTTGGATCAAATTACAGTTAAGGTTAAGCTTGGAGTTTTTTTAAAAATCATTTTTTCATGGTAAGTGGAAGAAGGAATTAAATGTGGACACAACAAACCTCCCCCTTCCATTTTCCTTCTTACCTTTCAGTAGACATTTTCAAAAATTAAAAATCAATTAGCCCGATAGAGTGAAACCTCTAATTAATTTAACATAAACCAAGAAGTTTTTGTGTCAGTTCTCAGTCTGAAAATTCATGCCACATTTGAACAATATCTTTGTGGTTTTATTTTCTGCCAAGAACTCTCCTAGATATCAAATCCTTAGTGTTCTTGGTTTCCTTCAGGTAACATAGTAAATGCGAGCATGAATATAATAGAAATGAAGACGATTTTGAAAAGAGCAAAATATCATGGCAAAACCTGGGTTATGCATCGTTTGGAGTGCCCACCTTCAGAACAATGAAGAAATCGTAATTTGCAATGTGCAATGGTGAGTATTTGCCTAAGCAGCATCCAACAAAGACATAAGCCAAAATGTGTAAAGCTTTGGAGAAGTTCACCCACATGCTATCCCCTGTAATTTGTTCCACAATAGTCACTTGCTTAATTGTCAAGATTCTTTCACTTAGACCTTACCAAACAACTGTGGCTGAACTTTCACTTGTGAAACCTTTATGTGTCCTGGATATTTTATGTATATATATACACACACAGATATATATATATATACTATGTATGTATAGTATGGTTATCATTATTCAAAATATTTCACTAATTACCCAGAAATCCTACAAAATTCATAGTACTCCATAGGTTTGGAATATATATTTTTTGGGTCTTGAATTCATTTTTCTTATGCAGTTAACTACACTGAGCAGTGCTTTCAGAAAAGGATCAAAGACATATTACAAGTAAGTGTTTGCTTTTGTTTACTGTTTTCATTAAAAATACATTCCCCAAGCTGAGGATAGATTGCCAAAACTGCTAAAAGTGCTGCTCTGTCACTGGGGCTCTCCAGCTTTGGCTAGACATACAGTGCCTGTCGTGCTATCTATGTGGCTGGCTGCTCCAGTGTTACACATGCAGTAAGATCAGTGTCTGGGAAAGATGGCTTGAGTAATAATCAAGAAGACAAAAATTCTCCCAGACCAAAGGATAATCTCTATTCTCTGTTCAGTTCTCTCTCTCTTTTATAAGTCTCCCTGACTTATAGGCCAACATTACCCCCCAGCCCTCCCAAAATATGTTCAGTCAATATTACCTTTTTTTGAGGCAACGAGAGGAACTACTGTGCTTACATCATACAGTTGTTTCTTTTCATTACTTACTGATTTTAGGAATGGCTTGAAAGTGAGCTTTCAATATGTTGCTTTCTTCTCTTCGGTCCAGTGAGAAGGTGAGCAACATTACATTACTTGATGAAGTTAAGCGTACAACAGGAGGAGTCCAGACCCCAGGTCCACACCATCTGAAATATTATCAAAATTGGATTAATAAAAAAAAAAATTAAAAAAAAAAAATCCCACTTTCCAGTAATCTTTGCTGAGAAACTGGGTAGAAGCAACATTGATCAAGTCACTTGTGTTTCAGAAGTATTCCCCTGGCTACCACTTCCTTTTTATTGTTCCACTCAATTGATACTACATGAGATGCAAGAGTTTCCTAGCATTGAGGCTGAGTCGCTCAGGGTGAACATCACAGCAAGCTCTTGTACCTTGTTGCATAAGGAGAGTTACAAAAGTCTTAACAGAGCTGAGAGGGCTACATACTCACTTGAAATATGTTAAAGCACTACTAAATAAGTGTTTTTCAGACGCTGCTAAATGAATCTGCACACTCAGCTAGCGTCTTCCTAAAAGTTCTTGGAATAACCCCAAAAGTTCCTCCTTGAAATGATCCATCCTCAGATTCTGAAACTTCCTTATTTATTTTGTTAATGAAGACAGGTTCATGGTGAATAACATATCCATACATGAAACTTGACTCTGAAAAGTGGGAGCAGTGTGGCCACTGAAGGTTACAAGATTGTCTGATCTCACTTATGCAAATAGACTGCACAGTGACTCTGGGGACGGAGCTTCCCATAGACACAACACCCCTGTTATGAACAAAGATTTTCCTGTGACTGGGCTTCCATAAAACATATGTTTTCTAAAATAAATAGAATACAATATGCTAAAAAAATTAAAATCTGTATCTTTTTGAGTTGTGACAGTAACGGGATGAAATTGAAACCAGTCAAAATTAGTCATAATGTAGAATAAAACCCACAGGAATTTATTATTCATTGGGGGGAATAATATGGAAGATATTTTTATAGCCTTACACAAGAATTTTTAATTAAGTTGTATTTGGAGTCTTACATTTTGGAAGCCTTTTTGATATCTTTTTGATATCATGACAGTTTCGGAGAGTTTCTGTACAGCTTAATAAAACATCTTTGTTCTGTGCTATCATACCTTGTAATGATCTTGTTCTGCAGAGGAAGAAGGAAATCGTATGCTGATAAGTGGTGGGATGCACAGCTCTCTGGAGTAACACCATGCAAAGTGATAACTACCAGTCTCACCACACAGTTAGAGGGAATTCGCAGTCTCCATTGATAAAAAGACTTTTTGGGATTCATCAGAGTTAGAGTCCTGTTGTTACCTGGCTTGGCATACAGGTCAAAGGATACTGGTATACAAAAGAAGCTAGATCAGTGGCTGAAAAAACTGTTAAGTTGAAAGATAAATTAAGTTATTGGGTAAAATTTCAGAAGAGGCGGCAACAATCACCTACCCACACTTTTTGACTACTCTAAATCTTCTCTTCCTGTACTTTTACAACTCTATTCCCTTTTCCCTACCAGACTGCATCACCTTCTTTCCCTGTTCTGGCCAAGGAAGCGCAACACCTCAGCACCATCGGCTCATCATACACTTAGCAAGCAGGAGGGAACTTGGCTCCAACTGCTACCTTCTCTACTTGAAACCTACTGCTTCCTTTGCCATTTTCTCTTCACCCCTCTCCATGCAATGAGAACACTGAGAATATGAAGCCAATCTTGAAGTGTGCTTCAAGAGATATGGAGAAAACCAAGCAAAGGGAACTAAAGCTCTACAGTATTTGACTGATCACTGCGAATAACCAAGTTATATAATCACAAGGCAAATAAATGGTGTATAATTTTATATAGTAGCTTTTTGAAAAATGTCAAGAAAAGGAGCCACAGCTCATCACAATTTAGTGGGAACTATTCAATTTTAACCATTCTTGTCAGAACATCAGAATTAAAGCTGTAAAGCATTTTTGTCTCAGCCTTTATTTGAAGCCCAGGCCAGGGAGATCCTTAGTCTGGTTTAGTTTGTAGGTCCTACAGATAAAAGAATAATGGGGAAACAAACATTTTTTTTTGTTACAAGAATTTTTTTTTTTTTCCCCAAAGTGGAATTGAAGAATAATTACCTGATTTTAGCATCACTTCATACTCTGTGGAATCTGAAACTGAAATTTAATAACTATCAGCTGCACAAGCCAAAGACACAAATTGGAGAAAGAAAACTAGACAGAATAGGTATTAAATGACAAGTACATTGTTACCAAAAAGCTCCATTGTAACAAGATCAAAATCTTCCTCCCCAGAAGAATTGAACATATGAGCTGCCTGTTTATGACTGATTTCTTTTTGTTCCACTGGGGTTAATTTTTTAAGAGAAGCAACCATATATTGTGGTGCCCAGAATATATTCCAGTAGTAAGCTCGGAGTCCAGATTCTCCTTCACTGTGGAGGGGAAAAAAAAACAAACAAAACCCCACATCATAAATACATTCTAATTAGTATTTTGAACATGCTTTCCTCTAGTCTGCATTTTTGGTTCACACAGTTTCATAGCCAGCTGAAGTGCTGGGTGAAAAGTTGTAGCTGAACACAGCGGCAAAAAGCTTTCTTGTTTAATAATTGCTTTTTCTACACAGCAGAAATAATTCAAAAATATGCTGCTTAAACAGTAACACGCTGAGGCTGAAAACTACACCTCATAGAAAATCCTTGCAATAATTTTTACAGAATTAGATGGTTGCATCCCTGATGCATAATTATACACTTTTAAGACCACATTACAGTTCTAGACACATTTTTCTTAATATTTTTCATTGAGTTCCACACTATATGACAGTATAATTTTATGCCCATACATTGGTATAACATTTCACACAGTTCTTGTTAAAATAAATAATCTGTATGTGTGCATATACAAAATATTACTTAAGTGATTCAGAGACAGTCCATCACACTCTTCCTTTCAAAATACCCTATGGATTAACCTTTCAGAAGTTTTCAATGTCATCTGCTCAATATATTTATATTTCTTACCAGGAGCTTAAGGAGAGTGTTCTGCCCAAAATTATACCTTTAGGTTTTGTTTTGAGAAGTTTAAAAGGAACTTCATTTAAACAAACAAAACCAAAATAAGATTCTGCAAGTGGTAGAGAAAAAAACCCTATTGAACTATGATTTCAAAAATCAAACACAGATGAATAGACTACAAAGCAATCCGTAAACCAAGGCACAATTAATCAGACTTCATTTCTATCACCAGTTCTTCAGGGCAAGACAGAAATTGCAGCGTTAGCTTAGCTCTTAGCTCACATACTTAAGTACATTTCTGCATTTTTCATTCCCTGTTAGAGAGATCTGCATATTCTTCCAGATAACTAATTTAAAATGCATGAAAAAAAGATAAGACCAACACAATTTAATATCTTAGATTTATACTGAACCTACCTGAAAGCAGCTACTACAGACTTCATGTAGTACTTTCCCCAGGAGGAAGACTCATACGATTCTGCAAACTGACAGTTCAGTAATGAAAAAAGAAAATGTAAAAGGTATTACATTTTAATGTCAATATAGTCTGTTATGTTATAAAGTATTTGTCTTATTTCTCCCTTTACCCTTCCTCACTTCCCTCCCGTATCACAAGCACTATCCATCATTTTCACAAAATATATCAGATAAGGATCATAAATGTACGCTCATATAGACTTTAAAAAAAAAATTACTTAAGTCACATCACATTTCAAGACCATTGAGATAACTTTTGATAACTAGTCATGAAAAACAAGCTTTTATGAATACATTTATATTTTTATTTCCATCTTTGAATTTCTGGCATATGATCTGGACATGAACAACTTGTATTGGCTGTGCACAAAGCAGCTTTGAGACACTAGATTAGGTCTTTGGGGAAATACAGTCTAACAAAGAAGTGCTTTGTGTTGAAAACTGCTGTTCATATGCACCCAGGAAACTGTATTGATCTCACAAATAGGAGCTCACGTAAGAAGTGCAAGAAAGCAAGCGTTGTTGTGGGAAATAAGGGAAAACAAAGCAAAACAAAGTTAAGGATTGAATTTGGGCAATATTTTTTAAAAAGAACAAAGAGAAAAATATAACAAGGAAGATTGTCTGAGTAAAGTAAAACAAAAACCACAATCCTAATTCCTTTAAGAAGAACACTTTGTCCATAACCTTGAAACCATCAGGTTTTATTACCTAGGAAATATTGGCCTTACTTTGAGGCACACATCCCCAGAAGCCTAGATACATTCCTAAAGCTGTACACTGCTGAGGCACTTACTAGTTTTAAACTTACTCTTTTGAAGAAAATAAGTTTGTGACTTACTGAAATCTTCTCTGTATTCCCAATCTGATTCTGTAATAAATATTTTTAAGTTATTGCTATACTTACATAATTTTGGATTGCTTCTGCTTGCAAGAGGAATTTCTGTGACTTTGGATCATTGAGGTCATTTGTATAAGTCAAATTAAGAATTTCTACGCTTCCCCCGATATAAATAAAGGAGAAAGCTGGAGCTGAGGGAAAAAAAAAAGAAAGAAAAAAAAAAAAAGGATTAAAATCTAGCACACCTAAGAACATTAGGGAAAAGCTTCCAGAAGCATTTGTCCTTGGCACCAGTAGGCATTAGTTTTTAAGAGAAACACGGGATAATAACTAGAATGCTGAGTCAGTCCCATTGATAGAATAATGCCCAGAAGGGAAGGAGAGAGCTGAGGTACAGGTTCAGACAGGAATTTATACTAGCAAGTTTTAATTGTTAAAAATCCATTTTTTGCAGCACTATACTCCTGGAGAGAGATTATTTTAATGCTATAAGTTGAGCTCTAAGAATAAGTGTACATAAATTAGGTACCCATTCTGTTTTGAAAAAGTTAATAGTAGACTGTTAATATCTATAGGTTTTTGGGAAAGATGACAGTTGCAATAATGATGGTATCCAAAAGCAGAGAAAAAAAATTAGAGGTTAAATACAGACCTTCATTATTCTTGTACAACTATCAACCACTAATTATTATACATTTTGTTGTCTTAGCAAAGACATTAAGGAGAAGGGAAAGTCTTTATACATGCATTATGTGCTTAGCTGCTTAGTGCAGAGCTTTTCATACTCATCATTCACACAGTGCAAAGGACCTACCCCATCCAAACCATGCTTGGGAGTAACTTCTAACTGCTAAGAAGAAAATTAACTCTATCCTAGCAAAACCAGGACACACTTACAGAACAAATAATGCAGGACTAGCATGATTACTGCAACTGTTAAAGAAACTATAAGTAATATTCCTAGAAGCCATCTTTTCCAGAAACACAACCTCATCCATTTGAAGAAACAGCACTTTTGACACAAGCCTTCTTGGTAGGATGGGCAGTAGTGAATATGTAGACTTTCCTAGAGAAGGACATGGGAAGGCATAAATTAGTAAAACAACAAAAGAAGAGCTATTTTACCATGTTTTAGTATATTTGCCCTTTTAGTTTTCAAAAAGGTTTAAACTGAGATGATATATTTCATGTTATCAGCTATGTCACACATGAAACCCACGTATTTCTTGGCTGTTTGTTTGTGGCATGCATTTCAAGCTATGTAAGTAGGAGGGAAAATTGCTATTATTTTAGTTAGAAGCAATTTGCATATGAAGAAGCAAAGGTCAATACACACCAGAGTGGGCAGAGAGATCATTTACTCTATTCCTACTGTAAAGCTTAACTGATGTCTCTTACCTGCCCTGCAGTCTGCTCAGAGTGGTATGGAGCTGATACGCTGCACACAGAAACCCAGCTGGAGGGCAAAGCCCGTATCATGATGTCTTGACAAATGCCTTCTGACAAACCTAATAACAAAGTCCTAAATGAACCTCATTCCTCAAACATAACCCAGCATAGCGTACTGCGCGCCCCGCCATGCACACCAGGCTTCTCTCATTTCACCTTTGCCATACTACTTGAAGCTGGAGCCAGCTGATCTGCAATCAAAGAAGGTGGGGAGGAAAAGTTACCATCACTGTAACTCTTTGTTTCCCTAACTGGTAAAGTAGGATATGCATCTCACCATCTGAAAACAGATCAGCTACCCACTTCTTTCAGAAATACAAGAATAGGAAATAATTTATGACACAAAGCAAAAAACGTGCAAGTAATTGACAGGTAAAAAGTCCCAGAGCAAGGTAAATGATGCAACTTCTAACGAACACCTGCTGGAATCCACAAGAATACTTATAAGAAAGAAGAAATGCACAATTCCACAGACTATCTGAAGTTTCCAGCCTCAAGCCAGTACCACAGAATAAACATAATTGCAAAGCAATTCACGTTCACGTATCCTGTTTGCAATTAAAAACAGTTCTAAGTCAGCAAGCCAACAAGTTCAGGGTACTCTGCATGTAAAATAAGAAAATCGAGGATGTGTGTGAGGAAATAAGATATTTTATATGTGAGGAGAGAGAGAGAGACAGAGCACACACAAAGAACAAAACCTGGAAAAACAGAACAGGCCCAAGAAACTTCAGCTCCAGAAAACAAAAAGAGAACAAACCAACTCCAACATCGATCACATGGAAAGCACAAAAGGGATTAATTGCAAGGCAATCCTCACAGCTCAGGAATGCAAACTACAACTGTAGATGCACCACTTTGTTCAAGTCCTCTTTTTTCCAATGGCCTGTCTCTGCCACACACACAACCTGCTCATTGACTGATACTTTGCTCCCTCCTTCATGGAGAGGAAACCCACAGAAATAGCCTAGAGAAAATAAAACCCCTTCTGCATCATCTCTAAAAATTAGATCAGGATTATTTTTAAACTACATACAGTCAGAGAACCTAATAAAATAGCAGTTTAAAATACCTCTCAGAGGGTAGAAGCATCAGTTTTATTTGGGCAAGGACAAGGTAATTGCAGTAACACACTTCACCATACATACTTATCTTGTTAAGATTGCCTGCAGATAAAGAATTCAAATTCTCAAGTGGATGAACTCTGAATTACCTTGAATATGGGAAAATTAAGGCAGGAAATAAAGGAGTTAGGGGCACCAAACCATGCAGTTAATTTAAATGGAAGTTGGAGAAGGAATAAGAAGGAATAATGTTTTCTTCCACGCTTAACTGCAGAACTTCTGATCTCTAAAAATGAGGGCTCTATGGATTTGAGAGAATCGAGTTCACTTTCTACCATATCTCTTCTCCCTCTCTCTATCAGGTTTTCTTGCTGGAGGAGGTGGGGAAAGTAGTATTTGCAAGAGTACTAACAGATGATTGCTACTTCACAGGCACTAGCATATTGGGCCATGCACATCTAGAGCTCTGTCTCTAGATGGTCAGTTGTTTCTTCAGCTTCCCAACAGATGATTGCACATGCATTTAGCTGGTGCCTGGAAAATGAACACAAAGTGCCAGAAGTTTATTACTGCACCTTCTCCTGTGTCTCTAGACATCTGCATAGAACCACCAGCACAAGATCAGTCTCTTCCTCTTTCACCAAGGTCTGACAAAAGGGTAATTGTTACTTCCATCTGTGTACTCCAGAATCAAATACTGAGTCAGCAGGGAGACGTGCAAAGAATTTCCACCACTGAACAGTTTTACCAAACATGATTTTTTAATGAAGATATCCAGGACATGTTTTATTCCAGCAAAATAATTGTCAAGTTACAAGACTGAAGGCACATATTTGCGAATCCACGGTGCAAAATTTGACACTTTGGTGTAGACACCAGGGAAATTTGGTCTTCCACATCCATAACCCCAGCTAACAATGCCAGTCAAAAACCATTTTCCATCTCTGTTGCTTTGACATGACAATGGTCCACCAGAATCACCCTAAAAAGAACATATTGAATTGTATGTGTTTACAATACAGACTACTAAGACTGGAACAAAATTCCACAGAAGATATTTTGAGTAATTCCAACATTGATTACATTTTTCCATTCACACAGTTCAAAATGTCAGATAGCAAATAGGGTTTGTTTGTTTGTTTTTTCTTGAAGCAGATGGGATTTCACAGTTGTACCAAAATTTACTCTTTCACAAGAGAGAGGGCTAACTTTCACTCTTTAAAGACAATAATTATGATATTACATTTAATGGAGTAGGTTTAAAATTCACATTTAACTTCCTAGCCTCAAACTTACAGCTAACTCCAAAATCTGTTACTTAATATGCATGTTTATTTATAGGTTACATACCTAAGGACTCCAAAAAATAGTAAGCTTTCGAAAAAAATTTAAAATTAAAATACAATTACAGTATTTAATAATGATAGCTGATAACTTCTTTCAGATTAAAAGTAAATGGAAATGGATTAGATCTCACATTCAATTTGGATTTGAATATTTTATTAAGAAGGAAAAAAACTAAGTGTTGTCTTCTAGTAAATACAAGCCAGCAGGTAATGTTTAGGGACGCACGATATCTTTCTAATTAGGGCAATTAAAATGAAGTCTGTTATAGACTTCAGTTTTATATGGCATGGCATAATTCCATAACATAGGACAATGCAAATAGTACTCTTCCTTTATATGGTATTCTTGTAGAAATATATTGTCAGTTGTTCAGATTAAAAAATAAATAAATAAATAAAACAAATCTCCTGGACCAAGCTTGTAATTTCTTGCAAGACTCTGCTATAGAGACAACCTCTCTGAAACAAACAGCTAGTAGCAGATTAATTTACCAAAACTTTGGATGCAATAAAGGATTGCCAAAAGCCAAAGGTGTCTTGATTAAGTTTAAACATTTTGCAAGAGAAGTGTCTTCCTTCTAGACGTATACTTTGTTAGAGCTAGCAAAACTATTTGATTTAACTTGGTAGGATCTTAGGATGTGCAGGTTGGCAGAGACATCAGGAGATGATGTAAGTAAAGCCACCTGATGCTCAAAGCAGGAAGATCTTGAATTGCCTCACAAAAGTTGTTAGATTTAACTTAGAAAATAATTTTTTTCCATCTTTGACAATTAAGATCTTGCATTTAGAGGGTCAAGTTTTCAACTTTTTTCTTTAATTTCTGGAACAAAATAAAAGTGGAACGCCAGCACTTGTCACAAAACAGAAATCCCACATTTTGATCAGCTTTAACAACTGCCAGACATGGTCACACATTATTTGCCCTTACAGAAACGCAGCTAACAGACCTGTAGATTACACCTTTCCTTGGCTTTATCTTGAGTGGCCAGATAGATAACTGGAGAAAGAAATTCTCCAGTTAGTGAAAATGAGGTTTAATGTCAATGGTCTCAGTAATCCCTAAAAAGCAGCTGGTGCATTATACTCCCTCAGAAAGCCCTCAGACATTGCTTGCCCTGAGAGTCACTGTAGTCTCTCTCACTTTTATGTAGACCAGTGAAAGCTAGAACGTCTTGAAGTTTCCAGATCTTCATCTAAATAAACAAAAACAACAACAAAAAAAATCCCCACCAAAAAAAAAAACCACCACCGAACAATAGTTTTACTACTATTTTAGTGGTAATTTTACTACTATTTTGGTAGTAAATATATATAGATATATATTTATAGAAGTTCTATTTTATATTGTATACATTATCTAACATATACAATAAGATATATTATATAAATAGAACTATATATATATAGTTTTAATTCTTTCCAGATAAGATTTATTGTACATTTGAAAAATTTAGGTCTAGTTGTCTGCATCTCATCAGACAGACCTGTAGTTCCAATTTGGGAGGGAAGGATCCTGAAAAGAAACAGGCTACTTCCTCTTTTTTTTTTTTTTTTCTTCTTCAACTGAGAGACTCTTGTACCAAAAAATTCAACTTGTTACTGGGACTTACATATTGACCAGCCTTTGCCATGCAGCTAGAACTTAGTGATGCTATTTATATCCATAAAGCAGTAAAACTCTGAAAACACTTAGATGACAGATTTGCTTATAGATAATTCTTACACTGCTGTTTTTCAGAACTGACGTGTAAAGACCATAAAGCAGTTTACCAGTCACTTCTTACACCTCATCATGCAACAACAGAAGACAAGATAAACTCTATGCAAGCTGTGCTAAGATACGTACTTTGCACCCATCTCTTTTCCCAGACATTAATCCAGCACAGAACATCCTAGCTGTGATAATCCCATATGTGGAATGACATAATGTTTGATCAATAATTTCTACCTCTGCTTTCTGAAGAATTGGTGAACCTTCATCATCTGTAAAACAAATAGAAAAAAGGATGATTCAACAGAGTTTAACATTTTGCACAACTACTGAAAGGCAAAACAAGAAGTCTTCAGAAAATATCCACAGATACTTTTGACCTCCAAATTATTCTAGATTCCAACCAACTAACTGCAACAGCACAGAAAATCTCTTAAGTATCATCATTTATGTAATGCGATCTTAGTCCTTTGACCACACCAGATACAGTGACACAATCACTAGGACTGGCCAAAAAGCTTTTTCTAATACATTTTGCAAAATGTCTCAAGATTTCTTAATTTGTTCTCTTTTTATTTTTAAAAGGAAACAGGATTTTACAAAGGTATTTGGATCATCACAAGACAAATTTGCAATTAGGATGGTGTCTCTGAAGGGGCTGGATCCAAAATTACAAGCATGAGCCAGAGTTACAGAATGCAAATTGCTCTTTTGGCTGCATAAAGAACTTGGACATATATCAAGTTTGGCCTTCTTTGTCTCAAAACCTTGCTAAAATACCTCTTTTCTCTAAAATACATACTTCTGAAAAAACAGAATGAAACTGAATTGTCCAATCCTTTCAATACAAGGGCTCTAATAATATCACCAGATGATTCTCTCAAAAATCTGTATGCAGCCAAAGAAACTGCGCCAACATATTCAAATATGCAAGTGCTGGTTTTCATCATGAAACTTTGTTTCAGAATTTGATAGATCTAGTATGGCAATCACATTGTATAAACCAATGAAGGGAAAAGAGGGAAACAAGGAAAAAAACAAACAAAACCCTTTTTCTTTTTGAGGCATCACATCCTGGAGAAAAGGAAGCTGAGGGGAGACCTTATTGCACTTTACAACTACTTGAAAGGAGGGTGTAGAGAGGTGGGAGCTGGTCTCTTCTCCCAGGTAACAAGCGATAGAATGAAAGGAAATGGCCTCCATTTGCACTCAAGGGGAAGTTTACACTGGATATGAGGAAAAACTTCTTCACCAAAACAGTAGGCAGTCATTGGAACAGGCTGACCAGAGAGATGGTGGAGTCACCTTCCCTGGTGATATTTAAAAGACAGGTAGACGAGGTGCTCAGGGACATAGTTTAGAGGTGGAATTGGTAGTGTTGGGTTTATGGTTGGACTCAGTGATCTGAAAGGTCTTTTCCAACCACTACAATTCTGTGAATCTGTGATTTATCTTTCAAATATCAGCTTTTAAATTGCACAGGTGACTAATCAGTAGGTCAAAGACAGACACTGTACCACACAACACTACCATACCACCGTCCTTTCCCGGTGAGGTGGTTGCACTTGGTTGGCAATCCTATATTCTCTCACAGTTATTTATAGGGAGGCTGAGTGTAATTTAATGGTAATTCTGGCTGCCAACCTTCAGTCAAAATGCTGGTGGTTAACTACCTGCTGCTGCCTCGCACCACATATTTACCTCTCCTACTTCCCACCAAGAGCAGCGGGCTGGTGGTTAACTACCTGCTGCTGCCTCGCACCACATATTTACCTCTCCTACTTCCCACCAAGAGCAGCGGGGTGGCAGTGCCAGCGTGGTGCCCACAGCCCACAGCAGGTGACGCCGGGCCAGGGCAGCCATGCAGGTGTGGACAAACCGCCTGGGCTAGGCCCTTGCTGGCAGCCCTGGGGTTTGGCGTGAGGGCTTTTAACGTTATTTACACCGAGGGCAGCCATCACATCTGGAAGGGCTTTAGGAAAGCAGCCATAAGAGGGGCAGAAGGCACCAACACTCACACCAGGGAAGAGGCAGCTGAAGACAAGGTGCTCCCTGCCATGGGGCAGCCCACCATTTTACAGGGGCAGCCATTTTGTCAATGGAGCAGCTATCTTGTTGAACCAAGGATGCAGCTGGCACCTCACACCTAAGCTCATGGCCACAGGGCTGTTCAGACTGCGGAGGCTGAAGGTGGGAGGAGGGAGACTTCACAGTTTAATCCTCCTACAGCAAGCAGCAAAGGGTCCATTTAGGCCAGCTAACACACCTCCAAGAGTAACAAAGTGAAAAAACAATACCATTTTATTCAAAGTGTAGCTCCTCACCAGTCTTAGCTACCAATGCCAGCACACAGGACTTCCAGATCCACAGGATCAGCAGCCAATTCTCATGAGCATATGAATGTACGTGCACACAGGAACCTACTTCCTCAGGACAGTAAATCAAAACATTATGATTTTCTGCACACTTCAACCATGCAACAGAAGCAGGCATCACACACACCCAGAGCTGTGAAGGCTGCTCTTCACCTGGGAACAAAGTTAGCTCAACAAAAAGCTATAAAACACACCTGCTTCCTGCTTTTGGCCCCAACCTGTTATCCAGCACTTGTCACCACTGCGGACTTTGTGCGAAAAGGGAGGCACACAGACGGGCTGGATGACATGGTTCATGGCGTCTGGCCATGGCTTGCTCAGCTGCAGCAGCGCGATGTCATAGTCGTAGTTCCTGCTGTTGTAGTATTCGTGGACTACGATCCGTCTCACCGCAGATACAAACTTTGCACGGCCTTGTGTTTGCATCCCCAGGTGAGCACGCCACGCTCTGGGATCAGCCAGCCTGGTTGGCATCAAACAAACAAGCCATCTCTTAAAAAAATTATCCCAAAGCACCCACTGACAGCGGGGCAGGAGAAAGAGGAGGGCACATCCCACCTCAGTGCGGTTCAAACTCTGGAAGCTAAAGGTGTTTGGGGACTCTGGCAATGTTTGGGACAGAGTTAGGAGGAAGGCTGCTTACTTGCTCCCTTGAAAGCAGTGAGCTGCAGACACAAGCCATTCTTTTGATATCACTGCTGCCCCACAGTAAGCGGCTCCAACAAAATGTAGGCTGACCTGCCAGGGCCATTCACCTTCCTCAGTGTTCGTACCGCCTACAATCCGAGAGATGGAATTGCTGCTCTTGCTGCTGCCACAACCTGCAAAGGATATTTCAGGTTAATAATCCCCATTCCCAGTGCTTGCCTTTAATGAGAGCGTTTCCCACCTAGGGCATGAAAGAATTATTCACTTGAAATATTTTGAAATCTATTTCCTTGCCCTGTTCTAATCAGAAAACTTCTCTATTTGGCAATTCTATTCCTGAAAAAAGGGGTTACTCCATTAAAAAAAAAAAAAAAAAAAGGCACTGGCCTGGGAAATTTAGTAACCTGTTCTAATCAGAAAACTTCTCTATTTGGCAACTCTATTCCTGAAAAAAGGGGTTACTCCATAAAAAAAAAGAAAAAAAGCACTGGCCTGGGAAATTTAGTAACTTTATTTTCTAGCTCTACTGCAGAAATTGGCCTCTAAATATTTATTGTGTCAGAAATATCAAAGGATCCATTGATTTAACAAGCATCAAGATGAATACATAAAAATAGACAACCCCTCATCTCTTTTTAATACTGTCAGCCCTGAATTGAAAGGAGGCCATCAAGAAGGAAGGAAGTTCAGCATCATCAGGACACTTATGTCTTGCCAAAACAGTGGGAACTATACAAGAAGAATATTTAAAGTAGCAGCCACATATATGGAGTTTGGTCATTTATTATTTCAGAAACCAGGTGGTCCTATCATTAATTTGTATGGAAACAACTGAAAGTCTGAAAATGTTGTACATTACTAACTCACAGGTGAGGAAGTCTTGTCTCAGAACAAAAAGCTGCACACTGTATTTTGAAGAGCAAGGAAGAAAAACCCTTCTGTAGGGGTTTTTCTTCCCTAGTGCATGCACACGAAGTCTCTGCTAGGGAGTTTTAGTCCCACATACAGGTATTACTGCTTCTGGGCACTTTCCAACACTCAGTCAAAGAGTCAAAAGCAGCATTAGTGTTTCCAAACACAAGTAAGCACATAGCTAGTATTTAAAAATGTTCTATTGGATCCAAGGCAGGTGCTGACAGATTTGGTATACAGGTAGCATGCCAGAAAAAACTGAGGGCCAGAAAAAAATACCCAAGAATATTCAGTTCAAGCAACTACTCCTAACCGCACTTTTATTACTATTGCAGTAACAATCACCTGTTCACTTTACAGCAAAACAAACTGAAAAGCTGGTACGGAGGTAACTTGAGGAAGCTTTGAGACTAGAACCTAGCTTGATACTATAAAATATTGCATGGTGAAGACTCCAGAGGAGGCAGAGAAGCAAAATTTTGTGTTTTTGTCCCATTGCAGCTGTGTCACTTCTGAAGTCCAAATACAGTCTGACTCCAACAGAAGTACTTGACACTGCTGCAGGCAACAAAAATGCTGCTTTACAAGCTAGCCAAGTTCACCCTGCAATTAACCCTACTTCCCTGCTCCTTAACATAGCTACCATACGCACTACAGCTGACTAAGACTCCCCATAACAGTAAACTCACCCTTCCACAAGAACTTAGGAAATTCTACAACCAGACCTGAAGTAAACTGATAGCTGATCATTACTCCACTACCACCGAGAGGACACAATAAAAAACTCAATACTCACTGCATGAGTTGTACTCACTCCAAAACAGGAAGAAATAAAGAGCTTTATCGTGAAAAAAGTTCAGAGTTCAAAAAGATGAACGTTTGAGAGGGACTTACTGCAGCTGCTTTCATCACTTCCATCAACACAGTCCACAGTCCCATCACATTTTGCGTTTTGTTTCCTAATGCAAATGTTATTCCTGCACTTAAACGTGTGGTTGGTGCAAGGAATACCTGAAATAATTGTGGGGGAAGGAAAAAGACTAATGGATCAACTTAACACATGAAGACATGTCTGCACAGATGAAAGTTTCATACATGTATTAATAGACAGGAGGGAACATAGCGAAAGAGCACTTTGGCTGGGATTGCGTAAACCAATCTTCAAGTAGAATAAACTGTTCAAGTAGACTTGCATCTGTACTTAGACTTGCATCAAGCTGGCTGAGTCTGAACAAAGATTTCCTCCCATCCTTTCCCATAGGACTACTGAATGTGGATATAGTAGTGAAAACTTAGCTGTAGAGGAAGCGTTAGGCTAGAAAGAGAAAACATCTGACACACTGGAAAGAAGCCCTCCTTTATGTTTCACTACTCAATGTGAGATGAAGGATAATAGAGAAAGCAGTCTTACCAATTACATTCAGTTAAACTGCAACCCCAACCTTGGCATTTCCCTATTGCCCTGTGGCTCTCAACAAATCAGGCAGCTCAAACCCAATCTGTTTTTCTTGTCAACACACAGAAGTATCCTGTAACTATTTACACAGACCGTCTAGTCAAGCAGGTCAAAAACCCACTGCTTCTCTTTTAGAAAGTTACTTGCAGCACTTCCCAGTTGTGCTCCCTTTCATATGTCATAGTGTCCATTTATTCAAAAAAGTTAAATTAAAAGGCTGATTCAAAACTTTAATGTGCCTAATGCTAAATTTAAAGCTTCCATAGCATTTTAAACACATTGACCTTATAACACTGAAAATTGCTCCGGAGAAACTATCATTTTTGTAGTTATTTTACAGATGGTAAAACAGAACCAGGAAATAATTTGCACAGATTATGCTTTAAAGAGATAAAATCTGGGATTCAAGCTTTAAACCTTAGATCCCCATCCTCCAGAGTACTTAATTCTTCTGCCAGTATTTTGATGAAACAGATGTTCATGAGCACATTAAAAAGAAATCAGTTTAAAATCAATAATTACTTATTTATAAGTATATCAGAAAACTGAATAGAATGATATAGTCTGAATTAGATTTGATAGTGCCTCTTAACTCTTCAAATACAGCATCCAGTATTCAAGTCAGGATTGGATAGATGATAGAAGAGAAAAAAATTAATCAAGAGAGTAGCCTTACTGTGAGTGCAGTTCTGCTCGTCTATTCCATTCTCACAATCACTTACTCCATTGCAAGCAAGCAGGTTATCCTGTACCGCCAAGCTGGAGTTACAGTTCCACTCGGGGACAACTTCAAAAACATAAGTCAAATAAGCTACAAAAGCGTGTTTGTAATGTTAACACTATCCTTCTGACCATGCCCAGGTACCACTTTCATAGCTTTACAGCATGGTATGAGGATGAGTACGAGTACCACATTATGCATGGAGAAAATAAAACACAAAAGAGTTCAGTGACCTGTCCCAGTTCACACATTGCCCCAAGTGGAGCAGCCCCAGTTCTAACTCTCTTTCACCATGGACAGTTATTATCACTCTCATCTACTCTATGCACCACAGCTTGTCATTCTCCCACAAAAATTAAATAACTAGTCTCAAAATAGAACTGAATTTTACAATTACCAGCTTTTATCATATGAGGAAAAACTATTACAGCTATTTTTGTACATCTAACTTTCTTCCTCATGCTTTCCAGTGCCATACTTTCTTCATTCTTAGTTTTGTCCCTTGCTAATTATCTACAAAGTAAGCACTCAAGAGACTGACCGATAGTCTGAACCTGGAACTACAAAGGAAGCTGGAAATATCTTCCTTTCTTCCTACCACCCCCCCACCTCCCCTCAAAAAATTCACTTTGTTTCAGGTGCCTTCTAAGACTAGAGAATACATTCATTGTGTTTTCCAGTCAAGATCTCTAGTAAGTGAATACAGACCACAAAAGAGTTCATCACTTTCATCAAAGCAGTTGTTTATCCCATCACAGCGCTGCATTTGCTGGATGCATAAGCCAGTAGAACACTTGAAATATCCAGGTGGACATGCTGGAGGAAAAAACAAAAACAACAACAACAACAAAAAAAAACCTTCAAAGTTTCATTTTCCGAAATATTGCCAGCTCATTTCAATTTACAGTCACTAAGCTATTCCAAGGAATTATAAAGTTGATTTAAATTTAATAGCATATGTGCATTGCCAGCACTTAAATTGAGTTCAGATGTTGAAAACTGGGATTTAAGAAAAGAAGAAAAAACAACTCCAAAGTTCCAGTTCAGCTGTTACTGCAATATGTACTGCAGGCTCTACGCTAGGGTTGGATCAAATCAACCAGTGGTTTATGGTGCAACACAAGAGAGATTGTAATGCAATCTTCTTTTAAAAGACAGTCTCGTTTTCAATAACCAAAATTTGCAACACTTTGCAACTTTGGTTAGTAACCTCTATTGTGGTGACTTATAAATCATATAAATGCCTTTTAGAATAAAATAATGTTACCTTTTTTTTTTTTACATACTCCACATATATGCAATGCATAAAATTGCTCTAATGTGACAAGTAGCTATGACTAGAACCATTACTTCTCTACTACTCAAATATTTAAGATTAATACAAGGGAAAAAGCACCAGTAAACAGTTGTCTGTTTCAGGACTTGGAAAAACTCACAGTTGGTAGACTGTTTTATCAGCTTTTTGAGATGTTTAAGATTAATACAAGGGAAAAAGCACCAGTAAATAGTTGTCTGTTTCAGGACTTGGAAAAACCTCACAGTAGGTAGACTGTTTTATCAACTTTGAGACCTTTATTTCAGCTCAGATTTCTGCTTGCACATAAAGTATTTAAACTGATGGAAACATTGGAATAAGCAGTTGATTATTTGCTACTCTTTGTTCATTACCTGGAAATGTTTGTAGTAGTAGAAACGTTGCCAACAAAGCCTTGGGGATGAAAACAAAAAGGAACAGCAGACTTCAGTTGACTGCACTGTGGCCATAGCCTCACAGGAAGCTTTAAGGACTGTGCAGAAGAGAGCAGACTGTGTGTGTGTGTGTGTGTGCAGGAAACCAGAGCATGCTGCACGGGCCCACAAACCTTAGCTGCGTAGCCTTCATGAGCTAGAAAAGGCTCTTTGTTTGCTAGTCACCTGCCTTAGTAAGGTTAGAAAAGAAAATAAAGAAAAACCCAACAGAGAATTTCTTGCATAAACCTAATTAAGTCCTACTGGAGCTGAAAAATGCTGCTTCACAGGTCTGAAATGCAAAGATAGGTTGAAAAAGATAAAATCCATCTTACGCTGGCTGATGTTATAGCTGCCGTACTCCATCAGAAGTGGCTTCTCTGAGACCTTCGAACTGCACTGAAGCTCAACGTTGACAGCAGAACTTGCAACGTGGAAGACTGTTTGATGATCAACATAGTAACCGCAGTACCTAGAAGTGTTCAATGGAGTTCTAGAGCAGCCTCCACATCAAAATTGCCATACGTACAATTTAAACGTCAACGTCATTGAAATTTAGCGATACAGTCAGCTGCTGTACTTTAGTTAATAAACCAAAATCTGAAACAGTAGCCAAATTCCTCAAATGCTGGTCAGAATCCTTCATGACTACACACATGCAAGCAGAATGTTTTGCCAGAAAGTCTAGAGAAACATAGATGTAATGAAGAAATATTATCAAGACAAACATGGGTACTTTTGTCACCACTTCTGATGTCTGTTTTCAAAAGATTTGGATTTTTGAGAAGACATAAGGAAATTTGGTGGGAGGGGAAATGTCAGCACAGTGGAGAACAAATTTACCTGCTCTGATTTTGAGGATAGCCCCTAAAGGCATTGGGATAAAATTGGTCCAACTGCTTTAGAGGCAAAGAGGAACAGATTTAGGGAAACTGGAAATATTTCTAAGTAGTCACCCAGCCTTCATCCATCATTAACATTCTGAAATTTTACCTTTGAAAGTCATGTCTTCAAATAACTATTCTAGATGAAAAAACCCCCCCCAAAGCCATCATCAACAACAACGAAACCCCAAAACACAAACCCTTGTGTGTACATCTACTTTAAGCTGCTATTTTGGCAAAGGTCTTCCTTGGATTTCTGCCTAGGTGATGTTTAAGTCAAAGAAACCTAAATGCTCCCTGATGCCAGCAAACATTTAATCCATCCATTGCCAATGCGTTTCTATCGCCCCTTCCATCAAAGATGCCAAAAATGTTGTAACTGG
Source organism: Antrostomus carolinensis (assembly GCF_000700745.2). Taxonomy (NCBI): domain Eukaryota; kingdom Metazoa; phylum Chordata; class Aves; order Caprimulgiformes; family Caprimulgidae; genus Antrostomus; species Antrostomus carolinensis. Next base: position 53,681 of record NW_010290424.1, on the reverse strand, counting down.
CACTTAGATGCTACTCTAGCTGGGGGAAAAAAAAATCCAATAAACCCCAACCCAAACCAAAACCAAACAACCAGAACCCAAAAATTCTTTAACAGGGAAATGTTGCTGGATCATGTTTTAAAAATTAGAGACAGTTTTAAATGGAGTAAACCAGTGAACACTGGCAGTACAGGTGGTTCTAGAAGTAGAAATAAAGACCTTCTCTTCTGTTCTACTAGAACACCCCAAAAATGCAGCACTTATGAGAAAAACATGTGGCTTTAAGACCTCTGTAAAGAAAAGGACTTATCAGTCTAAATAGATTTAAAAGCAGAAGCAGCTGTATTGAGTCTTTGTACACCTGGCACATACACTTGACAGCAGTGCAAGGTGACACACTGCAGTTAGGACAAACTCGAGGAACATGAAAATGGATTATTGTATTGTTAAATGGACTAAAATCTACTATCTAGAAGTAAATATTCCCCTTGTTTATTTTGGCAACACCAGGTATTGCACCAGGAGTATTCTTCATGTCAGTGAATGCAGGGAAATTGGACAGTGATTTCCATGTGGACAGATGTTGCCTGGTGTCCTGTGCACCCCACTGAAGCATGTCATAGGGAATGGCCATGCTCATTCAAACATTTCCATATGTACTTTTTTTCGGTCTATGAAAATGAAGCAAACTTTTAACAGATCTAAGAGATTCTGTTCCAGTAATGTGAAAAATAAATTAAGGAAACAATTTAAAAGATAGATTACTCTTGTACATCCTGAAAACATATGAAGAAAGTTAACTTTACAGCTTTCTGCTATAGGAAAAAAACCCCCCAAAAAACAAACCAAATCTATCAGGGCTAAGAGTGAAGACTTCCTGCTGCAGGAAGTCATCTTCTCACTCATTTTCAAACCAAATCTATCAGGGCTAAGAGTGAAGATGACTTCCTGCAGCAGGAAGTCATCTTCTCACTCATTTCAAAGATAGATTACTCTTGTACATCCTGAAAACATATGAAGAAAGTTAACTTTACAGCTTTCTACTATAGGAAAAAAACCCCCCAAAAAACAAACCAAATCTATCAGGGCTAAGAGTGAAGACTTCCTGCTGCAGGAAGTCATCTTCTCACTCATTTTGATGTCTCTGTCATTGGTGTTCCCAACCTAAAGCAGCCTGCTAAAGCGTATAGCAAAATGCCACCAAAACATCTGATTCCCTCGATTAGCTCACAGACATTTTCTACATTTCTCCTTCAGTCAATGACTTAGACAACTTCCCTCAAACAAACCTTAGCACCATTTTAAAAAATAAATAAATAAATAGAAAAATTGCAGGCTGCATTGACCACTTCTCAGACACATAAAGCAATCACATCTCTCCAGAACTAGAGGAAGCTCCTGCACATCTGTGGAAGAGCTGAGACAGCTACATCAGGGAAGCTATGTCCTGTACACAGTGAGAAGTGCCATATGCTTATGGGATTTCTAAGATAGATCTACAGATCGTTGGGAGCCTTCCGCTGGTGTCTTACTAGCTATTTCTCCAGGTCCAGAGCAAATGGAGGTTGCAAGGCACCCTCTGTATCTCTGTGTCATTGCTACAAAGAGAAACTAATTAAGGGGACCCTGTCCCATATGTTGAAACAAGGAATGAGATACCTTTACAGGGAAGAAGTAGATACATGCCTCCTGTAACAGAGACAAGGGGATGTTGCATCAACAGCTTTAACAAAAATAAAACACTGGCAATCTCTTTGTTCCCATAAACCTCTAATGGTCTGTTCACAGAGACAAGTTGATATCTCCACCTATGAGAATTTCAGCAAAAGCAGTTCATCAGCAGAGAAATATTTCCATGTCCACCAGAAGAAAGACGAGGAAGAACTGCATGGTTGTGTTCAGTGTTTCTGGTTAAAGCTGTCCCTAGAAGCCTGAAGGAACTTTATCTGCACCACCTTCACAGTAGCAGTCTTTATTTACCAAGATCAGTCTTCTGAAGTTTCTTAACCCTTTTTACCTAAGATAGCAGAACACACGTGCCATGAGCTGCAATTGCAGGAAGCTGAAAAGGTAGGAGTTCTCCTCCTCCATTTCATTAACCATTAAAATTTGGGAGGAAGTGGGGCAGGATTTCAAAATAATTAAAAAAAAAATCAAATATAAAGTTTCATGCTTTAAATTATATTTTTTTTCCATGGAAAGTAGATATAGAACAGAAAATCATGGAGGTTCAAAAGCCTTATTTTCAGTGAAAAAGATACTCTCAAATGAAAACTGGGTCTACTTATATCATCAGCAACTTGCAATCAAGATCAGGAGCATGTGCTCTTGTGCAGTCCTGCAAAAGTAACCCCAAGTGCATTTCTAAGGGGCATATCCTAACATTTGACTCTGTGGAATGTAAATTGGTAGGTTTATTTAAAAGCTGCTCTTTCATATAGAGAAACGTTACAATATGAACCCATCATCTTTTTTTCTACAGATTTTGACTTTATTTGATTCATATCTCGGCCATACCCGAGATCTCAAATATTTCCAATCATTTCATAAAAAGAACACCAAAAAAACCCACAAGCACACCAAACGTTGTCTGTTTTTACTGGTGTTTTTATGTGCCCACCTAGTCCAGCAACAAATTCCCACAAAGGCACAATTTTAGGAGTTTCAGACAAACTGAATTTTCTCTATAGAAGTACAACTTGATATCAAAGAATAGACAAAGTTTTTTCTCCTCTTTGAAATTATTTCAGTTACACTCTTAAAGACCTGACTGACTTGGCTTAGTTTCAGCAGTGAGTTCAGAAATTCAGTTTCAAGCTGATCTTACTGAAGTTTCCATTTGAACAAAGTTAAAAAAAAATAATTTTAAAAAATTCCAACATTCTAAATCTAGCCTGGTCTCATCATCCTGTGATTGAAAGATGACTTAAAAAAACTGAGTAAAAAATAAGTGGCCAATGTGCATAGGAAAGTAACGGTGTTTTAATAAAAAAAATCACAGCAATATTTTAATAAAAAACACTTAAGAAATCCAGTGGTACTTTGGTAACCAATCTGTGTGGTATCTCTTTCAAGAGACAGTGACTGGAATGCAGAAACAGTTCTATTACCAATAATCTCATTGTAATAGCTTCAATGAGAAGTTAATTAGGTTCAGTGTCTTCATGAGGAATCATAGAATTAATTTACACTTAAAAGGGTTTTAACAGACCTTGTTTAATGATCCCAGAAAACCCAAAATTATTATTAGGGTTCACAGGACATGTGCCTTCACCCAACTCTTCTTATTTCTCTTCAGAGAGTGCCAAAGGCTCTTGTTTTCACCTTTCTAGTACTTTTCAATAGAAATTTTTTGTATGTATATTTATATTTTACAAAGATTCAGTTACTTCGTAAGTCAAAGTGAAAGAACTGTGAGAGAAACCCCATGAAGTCTCTCTGTCTTTGTGGAAACTCTCCGAGTGAGCTGCTGTAGAGATGGGAAGGGTTTTTTCGGTAGTATTAGTTTAGTAACCCATTCAGAAGTACTTACATGTGTTCATTAATTTTCCACCATCCACGTTCACAGCCTTTAATATTCTTCTCACTGATGGTATAGTTATGAAACTTCAGAGCTATACCAAGGCTCTTCTGTGGAGTCTGTTGGGAGCAAGACAGACAGTGCAAGCAGTCATCTTTTTCCTTTTGTGGCCATAGTACACAAAAGCCTCTAGATTTATCACAGCAATTGCAGTGCTTGGCAATGCCAGGCTCTGGGAGCTGTGCTGACTTTGCCAGCTCAACAGCCAGCACTTGAGACACCTGCCAGCTATTCAGTCTTGAGTAAGAGCAAAGGTTGGCAAAGCCCCACCACAGCTGCAGGCTTTCTGCCCCTCTGACCAACAGTCCTTTCATCTTCAAAAAGCCACTGCTCATAGAAAGTAGCTTTTGTATCAAGATCAAAGCACTCAAACACATCCAAATTTACTTGTGTAGGGACACACAGTCCCAGCAGATTGTTAGCTAAGATACTGCACTGAATACCTGTGTCACCTTTGTAATGCTGGGAATTATTTCTACCAAAATATTGTAGTCTTCTTCTAGCACCTGCTCAGCCAAGCATTCTTTAGCATTTTACAAAAGATTTTTAAGCCTGGCATTATCACAAAGGTTCATAATTAATTAGAATTTCCTTTATTAAAAGGAACAGAACCTTTTTGCAAGACAAGGGAATGTTCCTTTAAAAACAATTACTAGGTCAGAACAAGTATCCAGAAATTGATATTTTTCCTCCTTCACTCTAACAGAAAAGAAAATTTGGGAAGTGAGGGAAGTTTCAGCATTGAACTACTGGGAAATGAAACTGTTTTGAGAAATGAGTCTTGGGGTTTACTCATGTTAAGCATCCTGAAACTTCTCTCAGAAGTCCAGGGTGAATTGAAGACCTGAAGTTTAGCAAGAAGTAGTCACCTTAAACCTACGTATACTTTCAGTCATTTGCTTGCAGGAAAGTACTTGAAAGTGTACTGGTGGCAGGGGGGTTGGAACTAGATGATCTTTAAGGTCCCTTCCAACCTGAACCATTCTATGAAAAGATGCAGAAAAATGCTACCAAGAAAAAAAGTTTGTGGGATTGTGCTGGTAGGACAGACCACCTTAGAAGTCAAAAATTCAAATTTATTAAGCATAACAAAATAGCCTGAAAAGAACTATCAGAGAAACAGCAGTAATAAATAAGTTACAGGAGGCTCTTATACATGCTGGTTTTTTTTCTCTCCAAGTTTTAGGGAGGGGAATTAAACCCGGTAAATTCTTACATTCTCTGCCATGAAGTAATTCTGCTGGGTCAACATCAAAACTTATTTCAGCTCTTCACCTCTTATAATAGGACAGCTTAGGAACTATATTATCTTCATTAAGAATAAATGCACATAACAAAAAGAACAATCCCAATACAAAAACCTGAGCACAGACAGCTATTCAGCTATGTCACTTCTGTCAATTGTCATATCTGTAAGGATGCAGGTTACTCCCCACACAATTGTTTCTGCTATTTTTATGGGCTCTGTGTGCCCAAAACACACAACGGTGCCTAAAAGAGAAAAAGATTCATGTTACCTGGAAGTTCCACGCACAGAGACATTTTGGAGGATAATAGCTTGGGTAATAGGGACTTGTGATTCTCCCTTCATAGCCAATTTTCTCTTTTGTCACTATTGCTTTTCCACACCCTAGGGAAAAACAAAAAAGAGGGTAAAAGTTGGTAAACCTTAATATACTTCCAGTAAATCTATCCAGTGGGCTAAGCATCCAAATTTATCAGAAGTCTTTCACTACAAAACAAGGCAGCTTAGGAATTATAATTGTTTGAGTTCAAGTTGTAAAAAGATACCCCTTCCAATTATGCAGACAGACAAGGGATGGAGAAGTCTAGGAATGCTTGCTGGGTTCTGCAGGACCAGGAGAGAACACTGGGAAGTTTTGTATCAGTTATTCCACTGAAGGTAGTTCTGCAAACAAATCTCTGAACAGTGCTACACATCCATACATCCACACTGCAGTAGTACATGAGGATCTCTAGTCTTAAAATGTAGCCAGTTAGAAGAGAAATAGACAATGTGCTAATTTAATCAGCCTCCTGGAAGCCAAAACTTGATTTTATGACTGCTAAATGGATTTAGAGAAGTCATTAAAAACAAAATGTGCACACAAAAACCAACAGAGAAAACCCAGCCATGAATTTTAACCAATCAAATAAAAATAACAGCCCTGAATTTAAAGTTACTTATGAAGGAGAATTCATCACATGCTTTTATTATGGTATTTTAATGCTTAATTACTCTCAACATGGAAATCATGCAGCATCTTTCTGAGCAGCTTGTATTTCCTTGCATCGGGTTGTGTTAGATTTTTCTCCCTGTGCTACTAACATGAAGTTCCTTGTGTTATTTGTGATTATTATTTAACCACTTACTAAAGCAACAAAAAGCAGGTGATAGACTTGATGCACAAACATAACTGACTCCTTTGTGTTAATGAGGAGGCAAAGACTGGTAGCAAATGCAGACAGAGCTACTGAAGTTTTATTTTCTGAAGGTATTTTTTAGTGCTGAACACCTTCCATCTTTAACATCACCACTGAGGCTCAAACCAGGAGAGAGGCCAGAGCAGTGCTGCACCTGGAATAACAACTCCATCTACTGGCATATTGCAGTCCTGACCAACTGAATTCAGTCACTGCTGGTTTCAGCCTTCTTCTTCCTTCATATTTCACTTAAGAACAGCTAATCTGCATGGATTAAATTACTCAAGGGGAAGGCAGACACTCAATAATGCAGAGGAGATGAGGGAGAGACATGTAGAAAAAGAAAAAGAAACTGAGATACAAGAGTCATTTATCTGCAGTCAGAAACATGATGGCCATTTTGGGATTTTAGACAGAAAAAAAAGACAATAAACACATTTCCAAACACAGAACAAACCTACTTTCTTGTGTAATGACTTCAAAATAGCCATGGAATTCCTTCTGTTCCTTTATTTGTGCTGCCTTAAACATTACCAACATGAGATTATTTGTGGATACAAGTGATACCAATGAATCTGCTGGTTCACAAGCTCTGAGGGGGAAGGAGAGTACATAGGTAAAAAAAAAAAAAAATCAGTAAAAAACAAACAGTCAAAATCCAAAACTAAAATCCAACTCATTGCTTTCATTCTGTGCATAAATTTTCCACTGGTGCAGAGTTTACCTACTTCAAAGCCTAGTAAAAACTCCATGTTCTTAAACATTAAAGCACCTGTGACAAGGCCAGTTAGAAGCCAAATATTAGAAAGTTACTTCTTACAAAAAAAGAAAGAAAATGGACATGAAAACAAAGATAGACTGGTTAGCTCTAGGAGGTAATACTGATTTTCAGCCCTCACTCCAAGCAAAAATTAATGAAGCCAATGGTAAAGGCAGGCTTGTAGAAAGAGAAAATTCTTTATTACCAGGAATTTAAAAGAAAAAGATCCAAAAACAAGCATAATGGATCATTAAAGGGGAAGGGGAGGGAAGAGGAAATAAATAAATAATAATTAAAAAATAGTCCACATTGCTCAACCCATCATAGCCTCAACTCTAAATTTTAATAACCCCCTAAACTATTCAAATAAAGCAGAAAAAAAACAAATGTGTTGAACTGGCGAGTGACGCAAGTATCCAAAGAATAGTGACACTCAGTTTGAGAACTTCAGTCTTCATATGAAGAACACTAATCTTCATATGGAAAAAGATTTTGCTTAGGGGAGGAAATTTTGACTTTATTTTTTTTTAGTTAGCACCCGTTTCCTGATATGAAACGGAAAATTCCACCCAGTAGTGTATGAATTTCTCATAGTTCTGTAGCTAGGTGAAGGTGCTCTCCAACTGAAGAATAAAGAAGAATTTAAAGACTATTTTACTGTGCCTTTTATTAGTAAGATCAACTTTTCCAGTTTTGCGGGGGTTGGGGGGGGAGGGGGGAAGCCAGGTGTTATGTGTGTAATGCATGAAGATCGGGGTATTTTTAACAAAACAAACCAAAACCCACCCAAAGTGCAGTTAACAAATCTTCAGAAAAAAAATCCCCAAATGATTGTCAATTAATTATTAATAAAAATTTGTACTCACCTGTACAGTATCTTATGTTTGATTGGCATCAGAGAGTCATAAATGGTTAGCGAGTCGGTGATGCAGTTATCTGCTTCAATCTGAAGGGCTACTATGGAAAGACGAATCAGATGGCCAACTGATGCAATCAGCTTAAAATAGCAGATCGTTCCCCCTGAGGTGGCATAGATATCCAGAGGAAAGTGCTCATGGAGACGATCAGCATACAGATCATACATACAATTTGTTCCTGTGGAGATGTCACATTTTTCAACACTGGACACTCACTCCAAAACTCTTAAATCCACATGGTGTTAAAAAAAAAAAAAAATCTTAAAAGTTATTTTAAATTAAAGCAATGTATGAAAGGATATCTAAATCTGCAAATAAAGTAATCCACAAAATGCAACTCACTGTTTTTATCTTAGTTACAAGTCTGTGGTCAAGGAAAAGACCACAGTGCACGGCAAACAGGGCTGCAAATAAGTCCACAAAAGCACTGCCATTTTGTACTACAGGTATCTGCAGGGAACAAAGCTCTGTGGAGCCCCCAGAGGATAAATTACTTAAATCAAATAATTGTTCGCTGGGAAACGTTCGCCTATTGTCAAGGCATAAATCAACTGCTCTTCCCTATAGATATTAGGATATGTATAATTAAAAAATAATAATAAAAATCCAGCTACATGTCTATACTACTCTAGGCATTTTAGATTATTGTTCAAATGTCGGGGTTCTCTATGTTTTATTGTGAAATGAGCTGTAAGTGTTACCACTAAATTCAGATTCACCAATTCTTTCAGTTTGGAAGGGATGCTAGGATTTCCTTGTTCAACGTCCAGCTCAAAGCAGGGTCAAAATGAATCCAGACCAAGTCTTTGTCCTGTCAAGTCTTGAAAACTTTGGCAGCATTAGAAGTCAATGCTCAAAATGGAAGTCCTGTCAAATATAAATGATACAGCCTAGCCTACACAACACTTTTTTTTTAAAAAAAAAAGAAAAGCTTAAAGTCGTCATAATTTAGATAAGAATAACCAGAAAATTACTCTACTTGCAAAAAATTTTCCAGTTAAGCTGAAACAATTGTGACTTTCAAGTCAAATATATTGAGGTCTTTATTTCAATTTCAGTATTGTAGCTCAGAGTCAGTAAAAGCTTAGGAATTTTTTTTTTGTTTGGTCATATCTAAAAACTCTTAACATAGTTCTTTGATAGGTGAGAAGGAGGAAGAATGCAAATTAGGGAGAATTGGATCCAAAGTAAGTATTTGCATTAATTTCTGCCTATTAAAAAGACAAGTTTCTGAAATAGTTACTATTGTGGAACACAAATCAGAGCACTGTGAAAGTACATTATCAATTGTTGACTCAAATTAAATGTTGGCCTTTTAACCAGTAGTTAATCAAGACAGGAAGTGACAGGTTTTGTCTGACTTCCACTTCTAATTTACAAACTTGAAACTAAAGCTATGAATGGTTAAGAACAACCTGTCAGGGTCACATACCGTTCAGCTGAATTACGGTTACAGCTATTTAAAGCTTTGGTTGAGCCATTGTTCTTCCTTCTTGTTCTTATCTCTTCTCAATAACATTCTTTTTATATTAGTTATTTATATCTATTTATTCACCCTTAACAAAGCCAGCTCTGAGCGCAATCTTTAGAAATAAGTGACTACTATTAGATCTACTAAGTAGTTAATACTGTGACAAGCTCACTGCTGGTATGGAGCATGGTGCAGAGAATTTAGAGCTAGCTCTGGAACTAGAAGTAATGCAAGCATACCAGCTTGAAACCAAAGCTGGATACAGTCTTTATCCAACCAAACCCTTCACAGCCAGACACCATGGCAATGCAAGTCATTCCTAACAGCTGGATCTCTACAAGTCTCTTCTCCAATCCATTCTTCAATAAACCTGCACTCCAGTCCTGTGCCTGGACTAATAACCAGGTGCATCTTCACAACAAAGTAACTCCATTTCTCTCAAGATACAACCAGGCGATGCACCTTCCTCATGTGGCACTGCATTAGCACTTTCACCTCTGCACCGTATTCTGTAGTCCTAAGCAGACACACTCAAGGGATCCCAACAAAGGAAACTGCACTAATATAAGACTTAACTCCTGTGGCAATCCAGGTTGTTGTTCCCCTGCAACTTCATTGCATACCAGCACCATGCTTCTCACAGATACCAGTTGCCACCTGTGGCTGACTACACTGTAAGTCTCTGAAAAACACCTAGAATACAGCAGATCATCCCTTTTCCTTTGTATGAAAAATATCATACAAGTCCTAAAAAAGCCTTAGAATAAATGTTTGTGTTGCACTCTTCTGCTCTTTTAGGGATTGCACTCTTGAAAAATTGAAATACGAGATCTGACTGTACTAATTCCTCTGCCCTGGAACACTGAAATAGGAGATGAAATTTCTATCATTTTCTTGTTCAACGTAGATAGAAACTTACTATCCAAGTAAGCACCAATGCACAAAATTCTTTTATATAATAAAAATGCATGTAAGGAGATGTGGCAAAGACCAATATTGCTGTGCTTCACAGTTTAAGTCAGGAAAGGTTTTGAGCAAATGAATGCTGTAGCAAACTTGACTTGAATTTTGAGAAAGTATGGGCTGATATCAAACTGAGCATTGCAAACCATGGGCCAGGATCTGTGACCCAAAGTCCACCTGTGGCCCACAGAACTAGTAGATCTTGACTTGGCTGCACTGACAAAAGTAGGTGTTGAATTCTGAGAAAATATGTAAGCTAAAACCTTGCAAAGTACCAGAAGTGGAAACCACAGATAGAAGTGTAACAAGTTAATGTCCCAGAAAATAAAAATACAGACATGGAAAAGTATAAAGCCCTCAAAAAAACTGAAATGGTGCAACTTCAGAAGATGAAGAGCAAGCTTGTGTCAAGAAGTAAGGGAGGCCAACACATCCCTAGCTAACTGACACTGCTGGCCTAACAGACACTTATCAGGTGTTGGCATTGATGGTGATAAGCATGTTATTGCTTAGCCTAGTAGCGCATTTTTTTCTAGGTAGCTACTTGACAAACTAGTGAACATAGATGGGCTGTACTTTTAAACTGCTTGTCAAGTCTCTGCACACTGCCAAAGAACCCTACTGGAAGGTTTACAACATGAAACCAAGCAGGTATATATGTAGTGTCTCCCATAACCCTGGCAAAACTGAACTGCTTCAACTAATTTCTGTTAGGGAATTCATTCAAAAAAGAAAGAAACTCATCATTAACGTTGGAGAAAAGGGAGTGAAGGAGGATAAAGGAAGGACAAAAACATTGCTGTTTATTGTTCAGTGTAAAAGCCAATAAATAGTCTTTAATTCAGTACTGCCCAGTTTAGAAAAGGATAATCTTCTCAACACAGTGAATAGCAAACAACAGACTGAACAGACTGAGTTTACTTCCTTCCACGCCCTCCTTCCTCCCATGTCACCAGGTACATCTAAAAAATTTACTAGTCAGATTAAAGGCAGAAAGTTTCTGTATTTGTGGCACGCAGGCCTTGGTCAGTCTTACAGCAAGACATGACATAAATGCTAAGGCTGAATTTAACCTTCTTCAATTAACACTGAACAGTCTCTTTCAGTCTGAGACATGAACTAAAAGCTTTGTTATCCACCTATCCTCTGCCAGAAAGCTGCCAAAATGATGAATTACCTGTTCCTGTTGTTGACCAATAATCTGAGCGAAGACCTGCTGCATAGAAAGAGAGTTGTGTGAGTCTTCTCATTTGCCTAAAATCCAGAATTCAGGGTTTAACTGAATCACACTTTAATCCTAACACTAAACACATAGAACAAAACAGTTATCTCTATGAGGGATGCTGCCCAAGCCCTCTTCATTTCTACAAATTCCGCAAGCAGCTTTGGACGCATCATGTCTCCAGACATCTCAGCGCCTGAGGCAAGAAGAGACTGCATGTCAATTAAGCAGCCAAATTCAATTGAAGGATTGAGACAGAACTACCTAGGAGGTCATTTCCTCACCCTTGTCCACAAAGTCTCTCTCAGCTTTCAGTTGGACAGAGTTATTCAAATGAAAATCATACAACATTTCATAGCTAATTACATGAAACAGATACTTGAATTTCACATTGCTAATTTCTTCCCCAGACAGGAATGGCACACAAATTCTTTAATGAATGGGCAGTTTTATAAGCAGTTTTTTCATCTTTAATAAAGGGGTGACAAGAATCTCATTTTCAATGAAGGAGCTAAAGTTTGAGCCATGTAGAAAAATTAACCCTTCATCTATTTGTACCGAATACAAACATAAGCACTGTAAATTCAGGTAGTTTGGCAATTGGTGTTCACAAGGACACTTTTTAACCTTGATTTAACCTCAAATCTGGTTTTGATTTTCCTTTTCCCCTTTTTTCTTTTTCTATAATAATTTTAGTATTAGAAGCTAAAAATCCTGGATATAGATTTTGGTTTATTTATAGAATTTGCTACTTTAAGATAAAAATATTTGCTTAATGAAGTGTTTCCTCAAGTATATACATGTGTGGGCTAATACTAACCACTTAGTACAATAGAGTCCATGTCAACTGCAAGGCCCTGAAGACTTCCCACCGAGGTCCGGTTAATGATACTTGTCTGAATGGAATCCTTTAAAATGGCAGCCACACAATCCTCACACAGCACTTGGCCTTTAGCCTGTGGTACCACAAATACGATCCAGAAATGAATAAGAAGGCCTCCATTGTTGTTGTTACTGAAATAAAAAGGTCCTACAGATTATCATCCTGGTGAAAGTTTTCTGAAGACTAGACTCTTAAATAGAAGCTTCTGAAGTACAAGTTTTGAAGTGTATGGCTCATTTTCATCTTGCCTTGTTACTTTGACGTACTGAATGTATTTTTTTTCCTCTTAAAAAAAAAAAAAGAGAGAGAAACCCAAAACACACTCTTTACATGCAGTTGGAGATCTTCACTAGGCTTATTTCCTGAGGTCTCCTGACTTTTGAGATCTATGGAAATAATAATATCTACTTAAATTAGAGCTGGATTATCTCCTAAAGATAAAAACAGATATAATAGAATTATAATCTCCAGAAAAGCAGAACTCTACATTGCTATGCATCTCACCCTGTACTGTGCACTGCAGCACGTGAGAAACAATTCCTAGACTGTTTAGGTAAGAGGCTGGATATGGTCAGCTCAATCTTTACCTCCTAATGGGGAGAAAGACTTTTAAATCAAATGTACCCCAGAAACTTCTGTTCCTGAAGCAAAATTGTATTTTGAAATAACTAATCCTCTAGCATTAATTGCATACATAATATTTCTATACTGCAGTATAGAGATTTTCCCCTTCTGCTGCCAGTAGAAAATAGTTTTATACCACTAACCTTACTTATAAAATATGTACAGTTTAGTAAATAATACAGAGTTACGCTCTAGCAGCATGTTTAAATGGGTAAACTTCTGTGTGACCTATCAGCCAAAGTATCACCCAACCTCTTTAGGGACATTATTATTTCTGTTTACCTTAGATCATACTCCTGGCAGACAAGAAACTGCTGATATGACTTTAGTTTACTCTTACTTTTGTGAAATGAATTGGTATAGGTTATAAATGTATTTTGCTGTCAGTACAAGTAAACAGCAAAGAGATTAAATCATAACCACCAAAACCAAGCTTCTCTTGTGGGCTCATTGCATTATATACTACCCAGCAAAAATGGAATTACATTAACCACAGTTTTACCTGACTTCTGAAACTGTGGACTGCTTGTAAAATTTGGAGAAAGAGGAGGTTGTGTAGACCAAGTTCATCTGAAAGAGAAAGTACTAAGACTTAGCATTTCTGAAAATCAACCATACCTAGAGATGTTACATGCCTAGACTTTCCTAAGAACATCCTCTTTTCCATCAAGAATACGCACGTATTTCTAGACATACCTCAGCCAAATTAGGCAGAGCAGCAGACACTAACAGACCTGTTCTTCAATGCACCCAGAACAAGTCCAATATTCACAGGAAACATCAAATCTTGTGCCTATGACCAGCTGATGTGTGCAGCTATGCTTTTTCCAAACAAAAAAGTTTTGAAAAGGCTGTAAATTTTTTGCCCGGCAAATCCCAAACACAGAGGGCTTCCCTATCCTGATGACGAAACTTGGGGCCAGTCTTCAGGAAGTGATCACATGCTCGTAACGTTTTGTGTGCTGCTACTAAGGTGCAGTTAACAGCATACGCTCTCAGAGCTTTTTCCACAGAATCACAGAAAGACTGAGGTTGGAAGGGGCTTCTGGAGAGCATCTAGTCCAACCTCTCTGCTCAAAACAGGATCAACTACACCAGGGTTGCTCAGGGCCATGTGCAGTTGAGTATCTCCAAGAATGGAGACTCCAACAGCCTCTCTGCACAGCTGCTCCAGTGTTTGATCCCCTTCACAGTTAAAAAGTTTATCTAATGTTTATGTGAAATTTCTTGCATTTTGATTCAGTTTATATCTGTTTTCTTTACTATCAACTTATTGTTAATGCATTTCTTTCCAATACACAAAGTATAAAATATGTGGAGAAGAAAAAACTCTGCCTATTGCATGTTGTGGGACTGCCTTTGGGGAAAGTACACTTCTGATTCCACACGTTCTTTGGATGCATGTGATAAATACAAGCATGACAATAACCTTCCTTCCTCTTCTTCAAGGAGGTACATTTTTAAAGCCACAAGGTGGCATGTACTTCAAGCTGTTCAGACCTCATCCTGCTGCTTAATGGTTAAAATTAATGCCCAAGGGACTATTACAGATTACTTTGAAACAAAGGCTGTAATAATCACATTAATATTAGTTTCTAACTTTCAGTGTTTAACACAGGTAGTTTGAACAATTATTTTAATGACCTAAATAAAATGTGTGGAGCTCAATCTTTCTCCAGATTAGGCTACAAAGGATTTTATATATTACTGTTACTATCAAAGTGGG
>NW_010290424.1:25076-39109 GCF_000700745.2 Antrostomus carolinensis | reverse complement strand
CTGTCTGTCACCTCTCTCCAATGGCAGGATGCTCTGGGACAAGAGCAAGACATAAGGCTCCCAGCAGGTTAGAGCTGCTCCATGGAGAGCAGGGGAAGGACATATCCTGTGCTGGCTCTCTGTTACCCTTGTCTGAAAGCACCTCAGCTGTTAACATGCAGGACTAGGATAGCTAGAATATCTGCTTTCAAGTGTTTTGTGATCAAGCTTTCATGGGGCAGGGAAGATAGAGCTGGAAAACAGGAACATGAGTTCATAATATGACAAAAAATTAGCAATTATTCAAAAATCTCTTGGTTGCATCTGACATTATGATTTTGTTTGTTTGTCTAGCAATTTTCATACTGTTGCTTGAATGCTTAGGTGGACAGTGCTGCATTTTCTGGCATTAAGGTCTCTTTTCCTCCCTACACCAAATGCCTTATTTAAAGTCAAATTCTGTTTTAACCAAGACTCCCACTCCTCTCTTCCCACTGTAGAGCAGCTTTAACTGCCTATGACACAGTGTTATTTATGCTTTGACTGATGCAAGGTGCTTGGGAAGAATAATGGTCTTTAGAACACAACAGAAGGAAAGGTAAATATGTTTGAGAGCTCTAGGGTAATTATAGATGCTCTAATGCAGAAGACTGGCAGCAGATACCAATTTAAATGCAAAAGACTTCATTGGTTTAACATCTCAAAAGTGACAAAATTAAATTTTGAAAGGCTTTTGTTGAGTTCTATTCATAGACCCCGATTTGTGGGGGGAAATATGTAAAATTATTATAAATGTAAAAGTCAAACAGACCTTTTCAAAACTCAGTTTGTGATTAACAATTCAGTTCCTTCCCACCTCCAGATAGGCACCCTTCGTACATAATCTTAGGGGATTGGGGGGGGGGAAATAAAAATAATTTTTAAAAAAGGCAAGTAGAACACTACAGCAGACTCAATGGCCCCTGAAAGTCATACAACTTGTTCACAGCTCTGATCTTTTTTGCTAGCCAAGCAGCCCACTCATCTTACCACATGCTGCACGTTCTGTGCCATGGAGAGGAATTCTTTCGACTCCTTCTGCCTGTATTCTGGGAGAAACTCTATGTTGGCAACACGGAACAGTCCGACAAAATACAATGCATCTTTGTTTTCTGCCTGAACTACAAGAAACAAAGACGACAGGTTTTTATACTTTTTTTTTTTAAATCAATAATAAGATTCTTTTTTCTGATTAAATTCTAAACCACATTAATCTATTTGGCACACAGTGGAAACAACAACCAAAAGAACACTACGTTTTCACAGTCAAATCATTCTAGATGAGTACCACAATATGAAGGTTAATTGAGCATCTGTTCCCTACATACAAGGTAAGATACCACCATACAAATGAACCAGCATAATGAAGGCAATATCAACATCCAGACTCTGGAGCATCCTTAAGGAATCTTGAGCAGTCTTAGTGTCAGGGGTCTAAAGAGGAGAACATGGCTTTTACTGCCCAATTAGACACATCTGTATTTTACTCCCCTTTAATTTCTTTAAATCTATCCTGCATGAGAGACAAAGGACTTACTTGACCTTCAGTAGGCCAAGAAACATAGTGGAATTCAAAATTTCTGAAGAATTAAGCTCATAGGAATTGTCAAGTCTGTGCACTTAGCTAGGACATAAAAAAAATGTTTGGCATAACACTTAAAAAAAAGTCACACTTCCTAAAGCCAGCAGCTATACCTGCTCTTATAATTACTTGTTAAGTCTTAACAAAGGCACCAAAAAGTCCTTCAGGTCCCATTTAAATAAGTTCCATGTTTATTTTAGAAAAAGCCTTTGGACAAGTGAGAGCCTAAACCCAACTGAGTGCTATTGAGGATAGCAAAGGCATGAGCTTTCAGCAACTCACCAATAAAGAGCCACAGTAATGTCCAGGTTACAGCTCCTAAAATGAATAGGACGAGGGTAAATAGAATTATTTTGTTTTGAAAATTCCACAACAACTTATCTTTTTTCTTCAATTTCAATTTGCCATGTTTTTTCCTTGCCAGAATCCTCTTTGCCAACTTATCTTCTGCAGTTACCACTTGGACTGAGATGTTGGCTACCTAAAATAAAGTGAAAGACAACAAAAAATGTAGAACATTTCTAACAGCAATTCACTGACCAACAACTACAAGAGATTCACACGTATATTTGTCTGATACTGCATATATACAACTACAATTAACTTAGTAGCAGTTTAAAACTCTACTTAGAAGGCAAGATCATTTTCTTTCGGACACTTGCAGATATTACACAAAGTGTAATATTTTAAGGATGTAAAAACAAATCATACCCTAGAGTAACAGCTCAATGAGCAACAGCTACCCCGCATTAACCATATGAATGAATGCTGATATTCCCAGGCTGAAAGCAAAACTCAGCACTACTCCAGCTACTAAAAAGAAACCCAGCTCTGTTCCAGCTAAAAACCAGGACACCTTGCGCGTACCTCATTAAAGTATATTAGGCCTCTTTAGACCAGAGGGTGGACAACGCTGAATTACTTTGCACTGTTTGCAACTGAGATATATAGACAGACAAGTACTGCAGAATGGCAGCTTTTCAACAGCACCTTGGTAACATAAGCTAAGAAGGTGTCTCATGACCCAAACCTTTGCTCTGCTTACACAACTTTGGTGCAGAAGCAGACACACATTCAGCCTTTCATTCCTCCCTTTGTGAGAGGCGGGAGGGAGGGGTTAGCATGATATTCAAATAGTCAATCCTTGTTCCAATACTATGGATTGTCATTTCCCTACTAAGGAAACAGGAGACAGGTATATGGACCTCCCAGCTCATGGTCAAAATGACACTGACATGCCCCCACAATTTTTTTAAAAAGCTACTTACTTTTTAGACTAGAATTATCCCAATCCTAGTGGGCTCAACTCATTCATTCCTCAGAAAAAAAGCTTCTGCTTCCTTTCAGAATGAGGAGCAGTGGGTATGGACAGCCTCCTTCTGCATGACCAGCTCCCTCTGAGAAGTCCCCTTCAGGGAACAGGAGGACACAGCACAGGTCTTGCTGGGATGAGACCTGAACAAGGTCATCACCTGGCTATCCAACCCCTTGATGGTTTATTTTGAAGTACAGTCCCAGATTTTCTAAAGCTAGATTCAAAATATCTCCTGACCATCTTATCTAGGTACAGAAGACAACTATGTGACCATTTCCACATTTGCAGGAGCAGTTGCTGCTTCCTATAAGCAACTTATCTATCTACAGTTTGGTCTGCCCTGCAAAGTCTGTTTATACCAGACATTCCCACAGGCATTTTCCTCTACAGGAGATAATCAACACATTTAAGCACACAAATAATGTCTATCAGTTGCTGCAAGTAGAGCAAGTGCTGCCTGGGGAAATCTCTGGGATTTCATAAAATTCCCTCTTGGAGATCTCTCACGGCTGTCAAATACATTATTGTAAGATCAGCTAGAGGTTCAATCACCTTTTCTCAAGCCAATTCACTGTCTCATCTCTGCAGAGATTAGCTGGCAAATTCCTGGACCGCTCAGGGCGTTAATGACCAAGTGCACTGGGTATGAACACAGGCAGAGCCGTGATATCCAGCTGCACCAGAATTAGAACTATAAGAAAATCTTTAATACCCTCCTTATATCACAACTATAATATAAATTACATAATACTGCCACATCTATAAGTAACACTCAGGAAAAATATTCCAAAAACATTGATGCTAGTGAGAGGGAAGCTCTCAAGAGGCTGCCTGACGAATTTGTGGGTTCTCCATGAGTGGAGGTGCTGACAAACACCAGTCAGCACCAAAAGTTTTAGTGCAAAATTTTCTATGACTCACAAAACAGACATTGAGACAAGAAGACATGGCTCAGGACCTCATATATACAAAGAGAAAACTGAACTTCACCATCTTAAGTATAAGGAAAAAGCTATTTTTTTGTTTTGATCTTCGTCTTTGGAGTAGCTCAAGTTATTTTAAGGGCATTTTCAAAGTGGGTCTCCCCCACTCACTGTCTGATTTTCTGCCACTTGGGGGCTAGGACCTGCTCACCTCTCCACAATGCAAGTCAGCAATCTCTGACAAAGACCAACGATAACTGATGTAGGATTTGCTCAAGGTGCAGATAACCTCACTCTGCTGAGGGACACATCCCTGTCCCATCACCTGTCCCCTTCAGTGCCCACACAGAAATACACCAAAGTTCACAACCACACCAGAACATACAACAGCACAGACCTTGACTTGGGCAGATCTGGGTGTTCCTTATGCTCAATAGACACTTCTGCAGAGCTACAAGGGATAAGCAGAGAGGAGAAAGGTTGCAACAAGGTGCCAGGCTATTTGCCACCCTTTCATTATTTGAAGCCTCTGAGAAGGTACACTGCAAGAGCGTGTGGCCTGTTGTAGACTAAAAGGTGTGGACACAAGACTCATTTTTCATCCCTACTATTTTTTCACTTGAGGAGGGATAAGACAATTAAAGTCAGGAAGTTCTCAGCCAAGAGCTGCACTCTGCGTTACCAATGTGGGATGCTAAGTTTAGTACAGTGGCTACAAAAACTATGTGCTGGTGGAGCTTGACACCCAGGAGATGACAAGCTTTACTTCAAGCCATTTGCAAAAATGGTTCTGTGAAATAATCTACAAGAAGTGGTTGTTTCCTTCTGCCCAACACTAGTAGAGCCACATGTGAAATAATGTGTCTAGTTTTGGGCCCATCAGTGTAACAGAGATGCTGATAAACTGGAGTGGTTCCAGGGGAAGGCCACCAAGATGTGAGGAACTAGAGGATATGATGTACAGCCAAAAGTTGATAGCCCTGGGGATGTTTCGCTGGAGACAAGAAGACAAAGAGAGTGTGAGTAAATCTAATTATAGATTTCCCTATCAACAGCAGGTTATGGAGAAGACAGAGTCACATTTTCCTCACTGATGCCCAATGAAGAGAAAGCCACAACAGTCACACATGGCAGCAGGGGAAATTCCAGTTAGACTGGAGGCCGGGGGGTCAACACCATGTTTCACCATGACAGCCATGCACCCAAGCCATTCCTAGAGAGATCAGGAAGCCTCCATCCCTGGAGATATTAAAAACTCAAGTGAGACAATATCCCAAGAAATCTGTCCTGGCTTTGACATTAGCCTTGTTTTCTAAAAATTTGAAAAACCTTAAGAAGCCCCCACCAATATAAATTTTTCTGTGATTCTCTGATGATATGCCTTAGTAATGCTTTCAATAAAGGAGATCTGTGTATCCTCACAGAGAGGACGTAAGCAGCGTCACCACAAATATCCTGCCAGTCCCATAGTCAAATACAATGGCTAGCAAACTTTGACCGCAGAGCTGAGGATGATCAAATATGAGAAGAAAAATGAGTAATAAGTAATAATAAGTAGAGTAACAAGTTGCAGTAGTACACTTTAAAATTTCCTCAAACAAAACATGAAAACACTGAACCCGAAGATTTCGGACTCATATCTTCTATAGAGGTAATTAACTGCACTTGATTCGCATGTTCTCAAGAAGGACTCAATTTGTCGTACATTTTTAAAAAACCTTATTAGAGTAGAGTTTTGTTTAAGGATGAAAAACAAATTGCTTATTTTTTTTTTTTTTTTTAAACTCTACTTTGTCATCTAAAGTCCCCTTATACAGTCAGGCATTCAATAGGGCAGCTTGAGACAGCTCAATGAATGCTCAGTTCTGTCATCTGAAATTGAGGCCCCTTTGATCAAGGTTTCCCCAATAATATTTTATATTTAAGTTTTCCCATGTCATTCATTTTGTAGCTGCAGACCTAACGAGGCAGATTTATTCTTAAAAAATAGACCCTGTCAAGGATTGTTAAAGACTGACCAAGACGGACTTCACTGGACTAGAAGTACGCACTTGAAACAACTGATGTCTTCATTGCATTTACTGAAATTCTAACTTTATTAAAAAAAAAAAAAATGCACTTCATGTATCAAGGCTTGCATGGAAAAGTTCTGTTACACAGGATTCATAGGAATATTGAATGCCATGCACTACATTTTAAATATTTCCCTAGGTTATATACTTTACCATAAACATTTTATATTAAGAAAAACAAATGAAAGTTAAGCTGTTCCCTTCCCTCAATAAGGATCACAATTCTTGATTGAGCTTTCCTCTCTACTCAACTCAGTCCTTGCATTCTAGAATTTGTTTGCAGGTAAAGTTGCAATTTGATTATCACCATACACTAAATTATTTAATTACTTCTTTGTTATGAGTTAACATTCATGCAATAATCCTCTTCTGTAGCTTCTCAGAGAAAAGCAAAACACTTTACGTACTTTAATGTTGCTTAGAAATGTTGCTTAATTGCTTAGAAATTGATTTCTTTTTTGGAAAAATGTACTACCGTGACACAAATATAAGTTCTTCATATTGCCACACTGACATGCCCATTATTTCAATTGTCTGAAAACATATGTTTCTGGCAATTTGAAGATATGCAAACATATGTTGACATTTTCAGACTGAGATATAAAAAAGAAAGTTATACCAGATCTTAAGTTTTATACTTGAGTATTAGTTCATAAGAGACCTAATAGTGTCAAGAAGTATATGAAATTGAGAAATCAAGAATGCTTAAGTCACCTACTTACACTTAGTTCATCTTCAGGTTTAGCTGCTGGGTGATCACTTTTTTCATCCATTCCAGCAGAATTAATTTTATTGCTTCTCCAAGCTGAAAAAGAGCTTTGCACCTTTTCTCAGGCACTACTTCTGCTTCTGAAGCTGAAGACAGCTAACAGCAATGTCCAGGACCAAAAGAGGCATCAATTTACTTTGATGAGTTTCCAGTTGTAATCTCATCTGCCCTATTGCTCCTTTGCAAATATTAAAAGGATGCTATCATGTAACTTTAGACAACAAAGTCGGACTAAATAAAATGGGCTTTTCATAGTCTTTTTTAAGCTGAAATAAACTCCAACTTGTTAAAATACAAAATCACAGTGCTAAAATCTATATATCATTAAAACTTCACAAAATGCCACAAACAAGAAAAGTAGCAAGTAAAATGTAAATAAGTGAAAAATCATGCAACTAAAAGAAAGAAAATAAGCGTAAGCACCTTGAGTAAGAGTGCTGCAAAGAGCAGATAACATCTGCAAACCAATAAGAACATTTTAACCCTTTTCTAGAATTTTCTAATGTACCTTGTGAACACTCAAATTTGGTTATTTTATTGTAATTGAGAAATAAACTGCTCCAGGCAACATATTTCATATCGTTAAAATAGATCAGACTTCAAAACAAGGATCCTTTTTCTAACCAGATGCAGGAAGTCACTTGTACAATAACAGTTCCATCCTCTTTTCTTTGGGAATTAAATATTTATAGAGGATGTAAAACAGTCCTTTCCTCAATAGATGCTAATTATAGAGCTGTCTTTACTGTTAAGTGATTAACAATCTCAATGCTTTTCCTAGGTCAACTTCAGAAACAGTACTGGAGAAATGCCAAGATTTTATTAAAAAAATAAAATAACCCTTCTATTAGTTTATCTTTGAAGATGTAAAACCTAGACTAACAATCATAAAAACTCCAGCAACACAGTAGTGTAGAGGTATAGAATAGGAAAGATGCAGTCAGACCTTATAACACGTGAGTTCCAAGCATGCTCTACGCTCCATCTGTGCAACCAGCAATAGATGACTTCAACTACAAGGCAAAAAATGCTACAGTTAGACAAGAAATACTTGTTTACGTTATCTATGTGTCAGTCTTTGGCTTAGGCCCTGAAGCACAATATTTATGCCCTCAGTCATTGTTTGAACTGCAACCTGTTTCGACCATATGAAGCGATACCTTAAGCTCTGGGCCTTATGAATGCAATAGTAGCATATGACTATATATAATTGTTTCTGACTCCCACTTTTTTTTTTTCTTTTTTTAATTATGGTTTTTTTTTTTTTTTGAGACTACTGCGGTCTCTCAAAGTGTTCATGTAATTCCCAAAAGCCTTCCACTATCCTGTGCCCTGAGAATTACTACAATACAAATGCTATTTCAGAAGTTGGTCCATAGACTAAAAAGCATATAAAAATACTTTCCCTTTGTCATTATCAAAGTCTTTTGCATGTTTATTCAATAAGTCCTTTATGCTCTGAGAAAGCACAGTTATCTCCAGATTTCACTTTTCTTTCAGAAGTTGGTCCATAGACTAAAAAGCATCGTACATAAAAATACTTTCCCTTTATCATTGTCAAAGTCTTTTGCATGTTTATTCAAGAAGTCCTTTATGCTCTGAGAAAGCAGTTATCTCCAGATTTCACTTTTCAGCTGCTTACCTTCACATATTTTCTCCTGAGAAGATTAAAATAACCATGCTGATTGTTATTGAAATAGCAACAAGAGTCAATCTAAAGGTATAGTATTAAATGTGTGCTCTAACCCTGGTAAGAAAACTATATGCCATTATTCTCTAGATTACACAGAAAAGCTGAGGTTGAAGTTATTTCCACTCCTTCAATGGTATAAATAACATTATTATGCACCTTTCAAATACCTAAGGTGTATATGGGTTACTTGTATCAAATCAATAAATGAAGCAAAAAAAAAAAAAATCATGGAGAAGTAGGAGGAGAAGGAGGACCTCCAGGTACCAAAGCAGAGATCCATACTGCAGCCTGTGTAGGAGACCACACTGGAGCAGATGGATATTCCTGAAGGACTGCAGCCCATGGAAAGCCCATGCTAAAACAGAGGGAAGGAGTGAGAAAGAAGGAGTAACAGAGAAAGCATTGTATACTGACCATAACTACTCATCTCCACTGTGCTGCTCAGGGTTTGGGGGGTGGAGGGGTGCAGGCAAGTAGGAGTCACGAGTGAAGAATGAAGTTGAGCCCGGGAAAAGGGGTAGGAACAGCGTTGTTTCAATGTTTGCATTTTTGTTTCCCACTACTCAAATTAGGAGTTACATTTTTTTATTTTAATTAGTAATAAATTAAGTCAATTTTTCCCAAGTTGAGCCTGTTTTGCCTATGACATTAATTGGCAAAAAATATCCCTGTCTTTGTCTCAAACTATTATTTTTCCCTTCTTCATGTTCTTTCCATTTTCTCCTCCAAGCCTGCTGAGGAGGGGAGGGAGGGACTGAGCAGCTGGGTGGGAGTTTGGCTGGTAGTCACAGCTAATCCACAACAACGTCGCAGTACCTGGTACTTACTTCCACCTCTACTCCTTTAAAGAGCAAAATTAGGATTTGAAGAGTTTAAGGGTTTGGGTTTGGTGGGGGTTTTGGGGGATTTTTGTGTTTGTTCCCCAGCCCTCCCACTTCAAGGTAAGTGCATTCTCTCTGCAAGTGAAGCTAAGAACAAAGAGGTTGGCAAAGTGAAATAAAACATGAAGCACATTAGAAATAAAATCATCTTATGGAAGTGAGCACTGCTGTTTCCTTCTGGTTTATTAATTGCATGTTCTCTATATAAAAAAAGTCTGAAGATTAAAAACATTTGAAGCCAAAGCAAACCATAGACTCTCTCGGGTTTCTCTGCTAGATACCAGTGACTCCAGGTCAGCTTGAAAAGTTAATATGAGCCAATTATTCAATTTCTGAGCTCTGTAGAGAATCGTGCTTTCACATAGGTCCACCTGAAAGGGCTATTGGCTTTAAGCCTTTACTTGGTAAGCATGAACTGATGTTAAGCAGCTTGGTTTTATCTCCTGCAAGCAGTGCCTATCAAAACATTACTCTTATCTCTCTCTGACCCAAATCAACATAATACCCACGCTGATTATTTTCAGAAGCATCGTATTTTCTTGCCTTCGTCATGGCTTCTAGACCAGTTCCACCTCCTCATGCTTTCCTACTCCTACAAAACCACTGTCACAAATCATAGACTTCCCAGTTTATTCACACAATGACAGTGACACTTGGTTTTACTCACATCATTCTCTTAGGGCTGCGTAGCTTCCTCATGCACATCTCTTTGGCAGCCTGACTTTCTGTTTCTCATCTCTCCAAGACCCTCACACAACCAGGGGCAGGTTGTTAGTCTTGTGCTGCACAAACCTGGTGCCATGCGAGGAGAGAGGTAGGGTTCATCTCACCCCTCTCAGACTGCCTAGAAGTTAGGCATATAAATCCAAGTCTGTTTTCTAGACTCAGTCTATACACAACGGCCACAGAGAAGCGTTCAAAACAGAAAAGACAAATCACATTTTCACCACTGAGTACAGATAGAAAAGAGGTAGTTATCAAATCTATCATCTTCCAAATCCTCTCTGTGTAATAGAAATCTTTCTCTTCTGACCAAAGCTGCCTTCATGATCAGTCCAGAGGGAGTCTTTCTTGCTTCCTTAACTGGCAGGAGCCTAGACCCAGCTTGCCAGCATCAGCCCACTAATGCATCAGGGTACTCGAGAGAGCTGCTAACCTCAGCAGGATATTTTTTCCAAACTGAACATCAAGAGTAACAGAGTTTGCTTGTATTTCAGGATCTCTCTCTGCTAAGCAGCAATATCTAACAAACTACACAAAAACACGGGAGGAAGAAGAGTCCAAACACAACGCGAAGTTAATTCTAGTAAAACCTGGCTTTAGTACCTATAAGAATTCTCTTGTAAATTACTTGTGTCTGTTTTTCTTTAATCAAAACTCAGGTAAAGCACAGGTCTCAGCATGTCTGTGAAAACTAAACAAGAGTTTAGTTTTCATGAATCATTAACAAGTGATGATTCATTATAACATTTGAGAAGGCATTCATAAAGATTCTTAATCAATTTTCATCAGAGTTGACACAGACTAACACTGTATGAATGCTTATTTTATCCCTTGAATAATCTATTCGAATTACAGCCAAGATGTAATTTTCTTCCAAGAGAGGAAGAAAAGCTTTTGGCTGTCCTTCCCAGTAACCCAGCTGAATTTGTAATTCAGCTTCATTTCGAACCTAGAGATGTTCAAATACCTATGCCTTCAATAAGCACATACTAATAATAACTAGCATGTTATTAATAGTCTGCAAAGATCTGCATACACACAGGTGAGTCATTAACATTTGGGATAAATCTCTTCCACCACAGGAGGCAGAACCAGCACACAATAGTTGTTTCCTTAATTTTTTTGGAAGCTGAAGTTATGAGCAAGTTGACATGAGGCTTTTACCAAAGTGTGGAAGTGGGTGACAATTGATTACTAAATACTAAATTATTAATAATTGTCTACTAACATATGTTTCAGTATCAACTTTGCACCTCTTTCTTTTCCCCCACTGGATGAATACCATGCTGCTCGCTTTCAAGTTCTTTGTCATCTGGACATGCAGTTCGAATCAGAGCGCTCACGTTTCTTTTACTTCTCCTTGAGCTTTTACTTAATTTCTGATCCCTGACAATGCTTGATTATGCACTAGAGGCCTCTGATGTAACAAAACAGTTTCCAATGGACAAAATATTCTCAGAATTTACAGGCAATTGAGCTGCCTTCAAAGATCCAGACATGACACGTAACTGTCATTGACAGAGCATATCATCTGAAATGCAGCAGCTTCCCTGAGCATTAATAGAGCTGTTTTGCTTCACTCATGCAGACTGAGAACAGCTTAGTTATTTGTATCCCCATCAATTATAAATTAAATTAAAAAGGCTAAGTAAGCACATCTTTTAAGCACAGCATCCATTTATCAGTCTGTGGCATTTTAAGGACAGACAAGCCCTGCTATTCCATCAGTTAATGGTCTTGCACCATTCCCTCTTACTGGGGCCACTAGCTAATTTTACTCTCAATTTCTCTCTTGCTTATATGAAACTGGACACTTATGTGTGGCAGGGAGCAAGGCAAGTGACATTCACACAGCGTACATGAATCATGCTACTAGATTAAATATGGCTTGTTAGGAGAATCACAGTGCTAGGAAACCTGCTGCATTTTAAATAAAATTATATATATATATATATATATGTATACATGTATATAAAAGACAGTTTCTACAATAAGGAGGCTGACCCAGTTGAGCTATTGCTGAAGCCAGTGGTAACACCCTCTACAAAAGCCAAGTCATGGTACCACTCCAGCCAAGCAAAAGCAAGGTTTGCAGCTTTTCAGGTGATAAGAATGTGCTGATGGGCAAACACTCATCTAGCAGAGTGCTCAATCACACACGCTTGGATAGGTCAGGCCTGAGCAGGGTTTGACAAGCCAAGTCAAAGCACTTTTACTGGTGGAGGTGCCTGTGCTACTCCCTGCAAATCACACTTCAGTTGGTGACCTGCTTCTTAATTGGTGTCTTGTTGAAAGCGAACAAACATGAAATTTGTAAGTTCAAAGCTTCAGCTTATAAGTAGTGCTGTCCAAAAGCATCAGTCCATGAGACTAAGACCCCCAGAAGCTGCTATGATTAATGGATACCCTGTTCTCTATCATCAAGCCCTAGGTGCCATGTGGAAGGCAAACAAAAAAAATCTCTCTTACCACACTTTCATTGCAGTCAGTTGCCATAACGGATGCCCAGCTGAAATGAGGCTACTGCTTAGGGCAAGTGAACCAAAGATCTCTCACTCACGTACACAGGATTGTAGTGTCTCCTGCAGGAAACACTGTGCCCAAGGCTTCCACAAGCCTAGCCCCAGTGTTTGCCACCAAATATATTTCCCTAAAAAATGCTAATTTAATCTACTTGTCCTGCCTGTCCACAGCTGTGTTTTCCTTGCCATTAAGCAGAGAGTATATTTGATACCCTGGAAGAAAACCAGCACTGAAAATTTAACTCCTTGTTTTCCCTGCTCTGTCTTTTAAAAACCTACCCACACCCTTTCCTTTCAGTCCTGACCTTTCATCTCGCTTCTGTTTCTCTGATCATCTTCTAAGTAGAACAGAACAAAAGAAAAAAAAAAACAAACATGGAGCCTTTTCTGGTTTCATTACTTCTACCTAGAAGACTTCAGCAGGGCATCCAGGCCACCTGTGCCACTCTTATCCCTACTCTATCAGGTCTCAGAGTCCTGTGATGTTATTATCCAGGTAGTGACAGACTACAGCAAGAAGGTACAATGTTAAGCTGTTAAGAAACGGAACAGGTGGGTTTTTTTAATTAATTCCTTAATTTTTTAATAAGTAAGTAACTTGAATTAACCTACTATTAAACACTTAAGTTATTTGCATGTCCAAGTGTTAAACAAGCTGTTTCACTCAGTCTGGTGAATTTGGTGTTGCAGTTTCTTTGTTCAGGAGTTATGGGGCAGCTCAACATTCCACCCCTTAGAAGTGACTGACACTGCTCCTGTCATCCCTCATCCACCAAGGGTTTTGATAAGGAGAGCACTCAAAACACCTACAGAGGTTAATTCAAGGTCTCAAAAAACATACTTGGCAGGGAGGAACACAAGGAAATTAGTTCAGTTAATTTGACAAGGAAAAGTTTAAACAAAAGTATTTTTAGTGTTTGAGTTACATAGCTCTGTTATTGGGAGGCTCCTCACCAAGACAAAGAAAATTCTAAGTGCCAGCAGAGGCAGGACAGCACAACTAGATAACTTACAGAGAAAAATCTGTTGTTCAGAATAAAAGCCATGCACAAGCACAGACAAGACAGCCAAGATGAACCACTAGTGAAGGTTGTTAACCATGAATACAATTGACCAAGAATTGCACTGACTGCTGTTTACCAAACTGCACAGTTGGATGTTCATGCTTATTTTCCCCAGAGATGCTGCTGGTGTTCTAGCTTGGTCATCTGACCTTGACATCTTTGAGTACTTGTAGGCAACTGCTCCATCTCAGGTGCATCTTCATTAGGGGTTGATCACCAGCC
Organism: Antrostomus carolinensis; assembly: GCF_000700745.2. NCBI lineage: Eukaryota > Metazoa > Chordata > Aves > Caprimulgiformes > Caprimulgidae > Antrostomus > Antrostomus carolinensis. The sequence continues at coordinate 25,325 of NW_010290424.1, read as the reverse complement.
CTTTGGCTGACTGCAGTGAAATAACAGGCAGAAGTTAAAGAGGATCTGGACTGATGGAAGCAAAAATCAAAGTCTAAATACAAAACTTGTTACTGCAATTCACATAAACTGCATTTGTTTCTCCCACCTGCTTCTAGGTTCTGCATTATATACGTTGCTGTTTGGACAATGGTTAGAGCAGTAGAGCTTCAAAGGGCTGGATGTGGTCATGATCTGCATAGGGCAGCATCCTTACGCATTCATGCCCTG
>NW_010290424.1:0-25038 GCF_000700745.2 Antrostomus carolinensis | reverse complement strand
GGCCCTGACTACAAAAAAAAAAAAAAATACCATAGTTTAAACTCCAGCTGAGAGGATTTTGTTTTGTTTTTACCTTTTGTGTACGCTGTGTAGAAGTTCAGCAGAGAGAAGCACCCTTCCCAGCCCTTGGGGCTCCATACAGATTTAACTCAAAGAGCTTGTGAACCTACCTCCAGCACTGTCATGTTATGGAGCTCCACCAGTCAGTACCTCACACCACTTGAGCTAGTTCTGTAGACAAAAGCTTTATCTGGGGTTTAAATACTGTACTTTTCCACAAGCAGGCCCTAGTCTTTCAAATAAACAGTCCTATGTCAGCAGGTTCAACTCTCTCAATGTTAGAGCCAATTTCCTCATGAAAGATAAAATGAAGCTAATCAAGACCATTGGGGAAATTGGTCTGATCAGCAATCTGACAAACTGGGGAAGCCACCTGAGATTTGTTTAAGGCTCAATACTTTGTTTAAGGATCAGTACTTGAGAATCAGGAGGTTAACACGGAAAAACAGAAGCTGATCAAATATAGGCGAGTATGGTGCCTAGAAAAGATAGATGGTCACATAGGCATCACTCGCCTACCACAGTGAAACTTCAGGATCCTTTGTTGTCTGGAAAGCACGAGCTAAGATCCCCCACACTACATCCTTTCTGTACAGTAATGTCAGAACCTGCCAAGACTCTGTGCTTCCTCTGTGTAACAGAGGAGAGATGAAGGCCTGAGCACCTCAACTTTCAGACACAGGGAGCTCCCTATATCCACTTCCATGTTGGCCAGTCACCTTCCTGCCTTTTGCCTGTCCAGACTTGTAGTGGATTTATTTTAACAGGCGAGATTGATTCCTCGTGGTGTTTTGCTAAGTCAAAAGGAGGGGAGAGCTAATTTAGGATCATCCGAGATGCTGGCAGAGCCACCTGCCTAGGAGCTTTCACTGCCATGGCCACGTAACAGTACAAACAAGACAAAAATACCTACATTTTACATGGACAGCCCGGACCCCTCCTCACACAGCTTAGCATCTTGTGCAGCCTCAGAGTGTCTTGGCTCTCAATCTTGCAAGTGACATGCAGGGCTGTCAATATTTCTCCTGCAAAACCACTACCAGGAGGCAGCTGTAAGGGCCCTGCTACCCTTACACACTTAGGTCAAACCCTACACATCGTTGGGATCCTGTTCAGCACATCAAATTTCTGAAATTGTCTCAGCCTGGTCATTTCTCAAACTTTTCTCTAGTAACATTTTTAAGAATGGATTTAGACTCCAATTTCCCTGTGTTTCTTTGAGGTGGAAAGACTGTATGTACAACAGGATTCCTAGGGTTTAAATTGATTATAGAAATTGTATTTTTCAACGAGCCTTCGTAATACATTGCATTTTCAGTGTAGCCCTCCTTCTGAGGATTTTAAAAGACTCCAGACACCACGATAGGTCTCAGAAGTGCTTTGCATTTGTAATGAAGCCCAAGGGAGGAAATATGATTCATTCTCTAAAACGCCAAGCAATTGGCAATAGCCACAGCCTTTATCTCAAAGGACAAAGTGTAGTTAGTTACAAGAGCCCAGCTCATAAGTAATGTTCCAGAAAGAGCTATTTTTGGAGTTAATTTTCCTCACTCCAAGGAGCAAAACAGTTTTAAAAAAATAAATTAAAAAATCCTGTTCTTTTGGAGGTCCTGGTTTCCTTTTGATGGACAGGCCCTCATCCATCTCAGAATAAAAACACTTCAGTGGGAACAGTCTTTTGTTTCTTTGTCCTTTCAGTAGCTCCTGCAGGACACAGGAACAGTTTATCCCAGTGCAGCAGCAGCTTTGCCTGTGCAGAGGTGAGGTTCTGGAGAGAGCATGTGTGATTTGCTGTGCATTCAGTCTTATTTTTAGGCAGCCAAGTAAACAAGCAAATGCCAGTTCTCTTTAAGCAACGTACATTACCGGTCTCCGCTATGAAACAACCTCCCACTAATGCAAATAACGATCTGCCTTCCCTCTTTCTCAGTCAAGATGACAGGACTTTCACCTTCACTTCCTAGATATAGGTTTAAATTAGAAATATTAATTGAGAATACAGAAATATTGACCAAAGGGACAACTACAAATTGAGACCCTGTGATGACAGGAAGAGTGGTATTGATGACATTAATTTTGACTGGTTTATGTTTCAATTTGCAGAGGTCATTCATCTCCTTCTCCTCCCAAATGAAGGGGATCCTCCTTTTTCTAATAGAGCAGCTGGGTCCCCTCCTAGAGATCCCTCCCAGTCTAGCCTTTTTGGTTTTGGTTGTTTGTTTTTTTTTTTTTCCCCTTCCTGAGAACATCTTTTATTTTGTCCATCTTTCCTCATGTTTCATGAGTTATTTCAAGCCTGCTTACTGGAAAGGCAACTTTAATCCATCTATTCTAATTTAGATTTTTTTTCCTAGAGACCCACCACATGTATAAAACAGGCAAGTCAGTAGCAGATAGGAAATGTTTACTTTTAGTTTTTGTTGTGGGTTTGTTTTGTTTTTTTTCCTATCAGACCATATTTCCTTCTGCTTTCTTTTTCAGATTTAAACAAGGAGTCCAGGAATTATTAAAAAAAAAAAAAAAAAAAGCAACAAAAAACCCCCCAAAACTCCCCACCTTCTTTTTCTCTGCCTGTTACAGGGCATTGCATGCATCAGACCCCACTTACACCAGTCACAACCACTGCAGTTTAGTTCCTTGCAGACTTTGCTGACCACACAGTGCTTTGTTGGGTGCTCACATCTCACCACCGTGACATCACAAGCAAAAAAAAAAAAATCCAGCTGCTTCCATTCTCCTTTTTCTGATTCTGATACTCTAAAAACATCACTGCAGGGAAAGGTTTTGAAGTTCAAAGCACACTAACTGTTCTCAGCTGGCCTTAATCATGCATGCTATACCTACACTACATATTAAACTAACATTACCATTTTTAAGAAGATTGTCCTAAATATAAAGCTAAATTGCTAGTTTTATTTCCAAATCACTCTGAAGAAAGTAACATTTTCTGAAATTCATTGTCTCAAAAACTAAAGATTCATTTTAGATGAATGCTAAGGTTTATGATTCATCCCATTATAACTAGTACACAGCATCTTAAATAAAGCAGACAACGTTCAGAACTGAAAGCTCCTTCCTCCATACCTCCTGCTTTTGGAAGAGACAGATGTTATGCTTAGGTGAAGGGCATGAGCATCATTGCTCCTTCAGTTAAGTGCTCTCTGGGCCCATTTATCTCCAGCTAATAATCCAATTTGCCTGGATGTACTTGACTCCAATGGGAGTGCAATTCACAGAGCAACTGCAGAAGGTAGTTCTTCAGGGACTCATCCTATTACACGGAGACAAACATTTTAAATACAGAATGTATTCTGCCAAAGTGAGGTTCACTCATGCAGCCTGCTTCAGTGATATGGCATTACTACAGCTTGCTTTTATTTCATAACTCCCATTTAAAAAGCAAACAGCACAAAACCTATTTAATCATTCATGGATTTATTTTACAGAATAGACTCTCTGCTGAATCTGCCTGTAAACAAAAATTGTGCTTTTGATCCTCATCCTACACCAAGCATATAAAAAGAAAGAGAAAAAGACAAACAAGTAATAGGAAAAAAGAAAAATAGCCAATTACTACAAATACACTACTCTATTTTTTCTACTTACTTTGATTCAACTGGTTACAGGTGTTTCACATCCAGAAAACATAGAAACCTACCACAACAACCACCTTCACATAATATTTCTCTTTGTATTCTTTCTTGAAAAGTTATGGCAATCACCTGACTTATTAACACATACACACCAAAAAAAATCCTCTCTGTTCCAGCCATTATATTTGGCACTTCATGAAACAGCTCACATTATGATAATGCTTCTGGGGGAAGGATTCACATAATTAAACATTCATAGCAGAAAAAGAAAGTATTTTTTGTTTTTAAGCAAGACTTTCAGGGCTAAGTGAATCTCTTACAAAACACACACTGTGATTTCTGTGGGTCTCTTTTTGAGACTCCAGCAGAAATGCTTTTTAATTACACTAAGAAATCCTAAAGAGCAGATCTCCAATAAAAAATACAGAGAATGAAACTGATTACACAGGAGTCTAAAAAATATTTCCCAGGATTTAGGAACTGCAGGTCTGTTCCTTAAAACTCACTATGTTGACATTCAGAGTGGCAGCCAGCACATCTTAGCTGTGAGCCTTTCCTGAGGGAATCAGCTGTCCTCTGCCCCAGCAGCTCCTGCAAGGACCATGCGCACTCAGGAGACAGAGAGATGCTTTCACACAACCTCACTCCTACACGCCTCACATTCAGCTATGGCCACATTGCCCCTGGTTAATAACAGCTCCACCAACATCCAGCGATAAAACACACTTACAAACAACCAAGAAGGATTAATAGCTTCTCTGTTATGTGCCCAGCAGCTCCTGCTAATGCTGAGTCATTTTAGGAACACTGCCTCAGAGCAAAAGCTCCCACAACAGGAAAACAAAACACACTTCAGCTTATGCACAAGTCTGAGTTTTCATAACCTCACCTTATCTTTCCTCAGGCAAGGCCTGAACCTTTCACTGTAGTTCCTCCATGCAGTCTAACAACCAAATCCACCTGACTACACCTCAAACCCTTGCTTTTCAGTAGCAAAACCTTCTCCAGCTGCTACTTATGTGGGGACCCAGCTGTAGCCCATCTTCATAGAATCATAGAATAATTTAGGTTGGGAAAAACCCTCAAGATCATGGAGTCCAGCTGTTAACCATATTCCAAAATACCCTTCTGAGGTAGGGAGAATCCAAGAAATACTGCTTTGATTTAACAACACTGCCACAACTGTGGTACAGTGCTTGTTTCATCTGATCTGTTGTGGTAGATCAGGGGAAAAGGTCTCTTCAGAGGATGTCAGGAGATGATGATCTCTCCTGGCACATGCACAGATCCCATTGTTATCCCACTTGCACCTTCCAAACTGCCACCTGAAGTATGGATTTTTCCTCTTTGCATCAAAAGCTTTTCTATTCACTTGGAAAACCAGTGTTGCCATGGTATCCAAGCACTTTAAAGCCAGACCTGCATTTGTCTGACTGTTTTCCTGTGAGATGGGGAAGTGGTTTTGTCCCTTTTTTATCAAAAGCCAAACCCATAAAGACCAAGTCCAGTGCTTAGCAGCTCTGGAGGTGTCAAGGCACATCTATGGCTACAGGTGCTCAAGCATCTTTAAGAACCCGGTCAAAACAATATCTCTTGGGTTGTGTGTTGGAAGGAGCTGAAAGCAGCAGAGCTAACCTTCCATCTACATTATGCGTGGGAGCTAATACAAAGAAACTTAGAAGGAAGTGTTGACTTATAATGAAGTGACTCATAATGACACCAATGCAAAACCTACTCCTAAAAACAACCCCTGCTCATTTTTTGTCCTTCTCTTTTTCTGTGCTTTAACAAGAAATGAGAGAAACGGAGCATTTAGCTGATTTTTGTGCAAACGCAAAAGCTTTCACCCACCTCACGCCTTTATTGAGAAGATGACAACTCATACTCTTTCTTAAGATCCAGTTTGGAAATACCCGGCAGTCATCAGTCTGTCTCAGACACATTGTGCTGTTTCAAGCCCCCACAAGCCACGTGCCTGGGGGTGCCTGCTCCTTCTCTCTAGCTCTGCCCTCCCCTTGCCAAGCAAGCCTGGCCCTCCAGGTCTTTGGACCAGAGCAGAGCAGAGACAGCTCCTGCTTTTTGGGGTATCACTTCTGAACCAAGACATACACATTAAACCCACCACACAGTCTGCAGAGCACTGACTCATTAGAGCATAGGACATACTCCTGCCCAATAACTGAGTAACATTTCTACTGAAGTGAGCCATTTAACAGAAATTTAATTAGGGAGAAAGGTCAACTCTTTAATTTCCTCTATAAATCCAATAGGACTACAGACAAATGTATTCCTGCATCTGGGAAATGGCGTTGTCACTTTACTCGAATGTCACAGCAACGCGCACTGTGCTGTCACATGAATACTGCAAGATGAGAGCAGAAGACTTTCCTTCCATCCACGGCTGTGGTTTTACCCCTATAGTAATAGTTTGTATATTTTTTTTCAGCCTTCCCTCCCTCCCTCATGGTTTTCTATTGCTAGAACTTAGTCACAGAACTGTGGTGGGTTTATTTTGGAGATTCGGGTAGGAAGAACAACCTTAAACCAAGTTTAAATAAGTAAATCTGCTTGTTAGAGTGGGGACAGGTGGCTGCCTGCACATGCTTTCCTAGCAGCTGCTTGTACCTTCTTTGTGCCCATGTCACTTGCCTTTTCTGCAGGACACCAAGCCCCACAGAGAAGGAAAACATATCTTTCCAGTCAAGAGCGTACTGCGTGCAAAACAGGTCCTGACAAAATTGTTTGATTCTCTCCCCGTCTATTTGGGGATCACCTTAAATGTAGGGTGTGGCAGATTGTTTGCCCTGTAACGCCCTTATGCATGCATTACCAAATCAGCTTTTGTGTTTCTATAGAAGACAAAATATCTGGGGGACGGGGTCTTGTGTACACACGCTCATCTATGTTGGTGGCTCCTCACTCCCTGACTCAGGAACTACTCACAAAATATTCATGAAGGCAGATAAATATAATTTAAATTTCTACAGGTATGGCAAACTGAAGCACAAGGGCAGCAATGTTTAAGGTGTTTCTGGTCCAGACTGCTACGATGGGACTTTCTCTGGAACAACTTTGGGGGGAAAGGATGTTTAAAGCACTTTCTCACAGAAATGTTTTATTTTGGTTTTAAGCTGGGATAGTTGAACAAGTTACAGCCAGGCTGCAAGAAGGGTTATAAGCAATGTGTAAGGGGTCTTACCTTAGCTCATACTTGATGAGCTTACTTACTTACTTACTCAAACTGAGTCCACAGCCTTAAGTGAGTTGTTGTTCATCATCTGCAGAAGGAACCCTTACCTAAGCATTAAAAAAACCAATACTAGGAGAAGACACACGTGCACACCCCCTCCCAAGCACTCACTCACACCTCTATGTCTCTATGTTGATGTATATCAAGGCTTTCAGTAGTAACAATGCAGAAGGTTATAACAGAAATTAATTAGGCTTCTGGGAAACCTGCATGAGAGTTTTTGATGCAGAAGAAGTAAACTTACAATGGTTTCTTGTTACTCTTAGAAATGGGATAATGTTTCCTGCTAATTTGGTTACTAAACTGCCTGATACTGTATTAATTTACTTCTTAGCTTAAGATGTTTGTAAGCTTAGTAGTAAAGATGTTTTAATAGGAGAACATTAGTAGGTCAGAGTGTGTTAATATTTAATTAATAACAACATTAATATTTCTATATCTATCATATGGGAATATAGAAGGATAAGGTTAACCCACAAAACAGAATATATGTTGCAGTATCTACTGCCAGATATTAACAGCTAGATTAGTTTGATGGTTTAAGGTAAAGAAAAAATACGTTGTGAGCTCGAGGAGGGGTTACCAAAAATAAGATCTTGGAGAATCAGGTTTTTTTGCTCTTGTTTCCACACTAACCAGGTCCTGTGTCTGCAGCAACAAGGTATAGATTTTCTTTCCTGGAGTGTTTTCGCTGTTGTTGCTGATATAGTCTGTTAAAATTATCATGGTTTGGGGTTTTTTTTTTTGCTGTGCAAACACAAAATGTTTCATATAACTTCAATGTGGCTGTTAGAATGCCAGACCTAAAGAAAGCACATTTAATTGGGGGATGTAGCTTTGATGAAAGAACATTTAATTGAAAGAAAGAAAATTTGAGGAAAATTGACAGAGAAGGGAGGCAAGTTGACGCCACGACATGGCATCAAGGATACAGAAAGTAACATAATTAGCACATGGTACTTAAAAAAATGGTGTTTCCAGAAAGAAGGACATACAGAATGGCAATTCTGCAGCCAAACAGAGTGGGGAGACCTAAGTCACCCAGCTCAGATCTGTGTCCTGCAGGCTGTGTTCCCTCTGTGGATGGTGTGGGGCAGAGGGGTCAGGTTGTGACCTCTCAGACCTCTTACCTGCAAGGCAGTTCTTCCAGCTCCTCTCATCCAACCATTTTGTCTGCTGTGGCTGGGACTGTTGAGTTTCAGTTAGGGGAAGATGGCTGCTGTTCACATTCACAAAGGTGAAATTTCTGGTGGCAATCACTTGTCTTGCCATCAGCCCAGATTTTCTTAATCAGCTTATTTACTTTAGTAAGAAAAAGCTACTATTCTCTTCACATTACACTTAATGTAATATTGAGGGAGAAATTCTGTGTTATGCTTTGCGCTGAGCTAAAGGTGAGCTCCTACCCCAGATGCACCATCTGGGGGGTTGGCATCTGATCTGCTGAGCTAATTCACCTAAGTAACAGAAAAATAGCCCTGCACAGACACGTAAACAAAAAAACGTGCTTGACAAGAGCCCAGTGGAGGAGCCAAGATGCTCTGGCAGGTGTAAGAGGAGGGACAAGTGGAGCAGGACCTTTTCGGTGGCAGCTGCTATAGATCCCCTCAGCCCCAACCATGTAACGAGACCTTTACATCACTCCTTGCTTGCTGTGCTCCACAGTGCTTCAGCAAAGCTTGACTGAAGTAGGGAGGTGTGATTCCCATCCTTCGCCTGATGGGATAGAGCTTCGTATGAGCTGGGGGAATCATCCCTTCAGTTTACTCAGTGGTAGAAACTTCTGAAGCCACGTGGATCTGTGTGTCACTGGCTCCAGGGCTACTTAGGGGACAACTAGCTGCCACCATGCATCACTAGGTTCAGGCTCAGACAGAAGTCACCCCTACCTATGTATGTAGGCACTCAGACAGCTGTCAGAACAGATTACCCCTCATTTGTCACCTGCCCAGATAACATGTTTTCAGACCTTCTTGGAAGTCTGTCATGAGTTTTTTGGTTTTTGTTTTTTTTTTTTAAAAGCCCACAGAATTAAATTATCATGTTTCCCTTCCCACTTGCTTGTGGGGAAGAAGTGATTGGGCTTTGCAAGTGAAGCTGGCAGAGATAGTTGACAACAGAGATAGTTGCCTCCTCTACATGTATGTGGCACCCTGTGCTGACTAGCAGGTCAAGCTGCTCTCGTTATCTGCTGTGGCCAGATGACTATGTCAGCAAGCAGTTCTATTGACTCTCCAGCAAACTGTCTCAAAATGAACTACCAGCTGCTTTTACAGCCCATCACAAGTGAGCATAACAGATTATTGAAGGCCAGGTTGGATGGGGTCCTGGGCAGCCTGATCTAGTGGTTGGCAATCCTGTCCACAGCAGGGGGGTTAGAATGAGATGATCTTTTAGGTCCTTTCCAACCCAAACCATTCTATGATTTGAATTGGAACTATGGGAATTTTTCAGGTCAGAAGTATTCTATCACTTTTCTCCTATTTCTTCCTTTGCATTTGAAACACACCTCGTTTTTCAGCTTTTTGTTTGATATAATACCAACTATCACAAAGTAAAACCTGTTCTCACCTCTGTCTGACAAACTGGTCTTTCATGGTGAAGAATTCCCTGGGTTTGGAGACTCACCTGCTGCCAGGCATACTGGGTTTGACTGGGATGGAGTTAACCATCTCCGCAGCAGCCCATAGGATGCTGTGCTTTGGATGTGTGACTAAAGCAGTGTTGATAACACACCACCATGGTGGCTATTGCTAAACAGTGCCTGCATCATGTCAAGGTCTTCTCCCTTTCTCATTTTGCCCCCACAGCTTGAGGTGGGCAACAAGTTGGGAGGGGACACAGGTGGGACAGTTGAATTCAGTTGACCAAAGGGATGTCATGGTCATGACATGGTGTCATGGTCAGCAACTAAAGCTCAGGGGAAAGGAGGAGGAAGGGGGTATGGCTGTGGTAAGAAGTACCCATCATGCATGCTGAGGCCCTGCTTTCCAGGAAGTGGCTACTTGTCTGCCTGCCACTGGGAAGGACTGAATTTATTCCTTATTTTGCTTTGTTTTCACACACAGCTTTTGCTTTCTCTATTAAATTGCTTTTAGCTTGATCCACAAGTTTGCTGGCTGCAGTCAACCCAGCACACTAGATTAAGGGAAATCTGAGCTAAATTGGGTTGGACTACATGACTCAAACCCAATGGATAATACATCTTTTCTTCTTTTTAGGAAAATACACTAGGTGTGCCTTCAGACAAACACTAAACTGAACATGTAACACAGACTGTAAACACTACAGCAAGGAGTCACTCAGAGAAGGCTCTGACTGACCATTCAAAACATTTAACTCCTCAGCACTGCACCATGAGGTCCTTGGTTTTAATAGCCTAGATTAAGGGAAATCTGAGCTAAATTGGGTGGGACTACATGACTCAAACTCAGTGGATAATACATCTTTTCTTTTTAGGAAATGGCACTGCACCACGAGGTCCTTGGTTTAAATAGTTTTTATCTCCTTTAAATAATGAGTCTAAGAAGCATCTTTAATTTGCCTTTATTCTTAGGTCAAACAATATCATCACTGAATTGAAGAACAAGGTTACCGGTTGAAATACAAGTGCGGTGTGAGACAAATATGGAAGATAACACTTTGCAAATAAATTAATACAGAATAATTGTCTTTGCATAGTTCAGAAGTGAAAAGTAGGAGGCCGCAGTGCGCACGTGCTGTGAACTGACACACCCCACCACAAAACCCCAAGTTCCTAGGTGAACTCTTGCAGCTGCAAATAAAACAAACCAAACCAAAACCACCCCAAACCTTAGAGAGCGCTAACTATTAAAAACCAGGCAGAAAGGGAACTAATGAGCTGCTTTTTTTTCTTTTTTCTTTTTTCTTTTTTTTTAAACAGACCATGCTGCAGAAGGAGTGTTTTCTCTCCAGAGATGCTGTTAGATAATCTGCCGTGGCATCCCATAGCCTGTCATACCCGACTGTGATGCTCCTTTGTTGCTGCCCATCTGAAGGCCTATTACGTTCTGTCCCTGACGAAGCTGCTCTTCTGAAAAGCCTCGTCGATTCTGCTGTGCTTTCCTGTTTGGATACACACACACAAAAAAAAGCAACATACACACATACCATCATTCTGTGTATGCCCAGAGGACCATGAAAAGCAATCTGAAATTGGCTCATGTTAACAGACATGTCCCCTGTAATGCAATATTTCATTTGCACCATCCCACAGGCTGGACAATACTGGCTGGGCTAATTGCTTTCCTGCAGTTAGAAATAATGCTCTAGTCAAACCTACAGCACTTCAGACTTTCACTGTACCACTTCTTCCAGAACCCCAGGGGACCTCCCCAGCAGCTATGACAGGTCAAATATTTATGTAGTATATAACACACATGGATAAGGTTAATTTGTGTTAAACTCTGTGGCTCTTAACAGCTGTAGTCCAGGGGATCTGATCAATGAGACACTCACCTGTGCTCTAATACAAGTTGATACCCATCTAGAGCAACAGTACAAATTGGTATAATTTAACTCAGAGGAGTAAATAAGAGCTGAAGGCACCTGGAGAAACAGAGAACTGACTTGTTCGTTTCGCAGAGTGGATGATGGCTGCAGGCAGGACAGAACAATTCCTCTGTTGCATTTTCCAGATCTCTCTCCTCTAAGCAATAAACTTTTCCCCTTTGCACCTGTGTCTTAACTGTATGACAGTCCTTTATCTTCTGTCAAAACACACTGATGGCTTTTTTCAGTGTACCCTGGTCTTAAAAGCCCTTTGGATCAATGAACCTTTGTTGGAGTTTAAAAGGAGCCTCTTTTCCCTGAAAATAGCACTGGGGGACAACGTGGTGGTTGGGAAGAAGCACACAAGTTCATACTCTGCTGCCTTGTGAGAGACAGTTCATCTTGGATTAATCTTTCATATACAGAAGGTGGGGAAAACAAATAATATACAAGGGAGAAGGATCAGCTTGTTGCTACCAAATAAGCCATATGAATCAGCAGATCCCAGAGGTCTGAGGGAGGTTTTTAATCAACCAGGCTTTACTCCCACCCAGGTACAATCTTTCTCCCTGCTGTGTCTGTTTGTCCTGGGATCAGGTTCGCCTACAACATGGCATTGCGTTACAATTCCCCTTTTATCCCCACCCCACCGCTTGATGAGAATGCTAGATTAGGTGCCTGCTGTGATTGAAAACCATCAACATGATCCTCTCTGTGAGGGTCTGATCCTGTACTGGTGCTGAGCACCCTGGCTCGAGTCCAAAAAAGCACTCAAACTCTTTGCTAGGCTCAGGGCATTGAGGACATTGCAGAAGAACCCATGATTTATATATTGATACATATGGAGCATCCTAATCTAAGAAGTTAGTTTGTGTTATGATGTTTATCTCAGCCTTAATCAGTTAATAATGAATAGAACATTGTGTTATTTGAAGTTGCTTGAAATCCCTATTCTCTGGACTTCAACCAGAGAGAACATATGGGAGTGACCGTATATAGGATGAATTATGTGACAACCTGGCCAGGTAACTGTCCCACTGGCCAACCTGGCAACAAAACTTACTTTTAGAGTGTCCTGAAGCGAAATGCCTTTGTTATAATACTAAAAATCATGCCTACAGGTTAAGAAGACCCTCACCCAGGTGAAGACCCTTCCCTTGAGCATGCATAGAAGTACTTAAAATGATGTAACCAATATGTAAATCACTTCTCAATTAAGAATAGGTAGGAGGTATTAATATGATAATGAAAAATGCATATAAAAGAAGTAACGAAGCTTGCTCTAGGTGTGCTTGATTTGTGGATGATTCCACCTGGCACCCAGGCCTGAATAAACACAATATCTCTCCTGAGCATGTGAGGTTGGGTAATTGCACACCGGGCACAAATCCACTTTTTGGACAACAGCATGAAAGCCCAGCAAAGCAGAGAGGTGAGAAATAGCCACAGGAAACCAGTAGTGACCTGTCATTTTTCAGAATGTGTCTGCAGTGTTAATGAAAATAGACTAGAGAGGTCTTATAGAAGCTCATCTCTCAGATCCCACAGCTCTTGCCAGAAAGCCCCCCGCTTTGGAGGGAGGCACGTGGAACTGCAGGCTCCTCAGAAAGCAACCCCATCTCACTGCTGCTCAATTTCTTTTCCAGAATACTTACACAGGCACCAAACTACTGCCAGGATCTCCACGAGAGGATGTTTTTAGAACTACTCCTATTACCTAATTGTATCTCAGGTTCACTGTGTCTGCCTTTAATTAAAATCCCAGGAACACATTCTATTATTTTTTTCCTCTTTCCTCCTAAAAATTTTCAGCCGTGAAAGCTGAAAAGTAACTCTGAACAGGGGGGAAAAAAAAAAGAACTACAAAGAAGAAATAAAAAGAGAGGCTAAAGGGAAGCCTGGATTTGCTAATAGAAGTTGATTACATATACAGTTTGGATCACATAGTGTTATTTTTACAATCATAAGCACCACATTTAGTGGTGATGGTCTTGTAGATAACAACACATACTTACATTTTGCTTTTAGGTTGATGGAAATGGTCTTAACTGAGACTGCAGAAAAAAAGAGGGGAGGACAAATCTATTATTCCCCTCAATGTCTCACACGATGTCAAGTTCTGTTTGGCCTGTCTGCCATCACCTGGCATCATCACCCTTACCACAAACGGAGCCCAACAGATTTGTTAACTTTTTGTGCCAACTTTGCACCAGCGCTTGTGGTTGCCCAACCACGGGATAACAGATGGCCATGGATCCATGAACCTTGCTAGGGGATGCAAAGAAAGGGGAATCAGGGCTGGTGGGACTGGGCATCGCTCAAGTGTGGGGGTATCTTAATCACCGTAGATCCCTGCATTGATACTCTTATTCCATTTAATCTTGACTTCTTTCAATTTAACTTAAGGCGATTAAGAATCATTCTGAAAGCCTGGGCTCATGACTATCACTGGGTGGCAGCGAGGGAACTTGATCTGCCCCAAGGGATGGGTAAGCCACTCAGAAAAAAGCTCCTGATCCACAATATGTTATTTCCTTATAGAAATAACACCAGTTTTCCTTAAGGCAGTGCTTATAAAATGGTATTTCAGGGTCTACAATAGATATGGATTGGCTATCCAAGCAGTACGGGCAGGACATACATCTAGGGGAGAAGGGAGGTGATCACATCTTCACTTATGCCAATGAAAACTGTTCCCACTCACAATTAAGAGTCCAGATGAAAATTAATTTTTCCATGTAGGACTTTGTTTTAGTTACATAAACCAAATAAGCCTGTCTGGGTCATAGTGATTTCATGTCTGGTTTATATTAAAGCATGTAACTCGATTTGAACCCAATTTTAAACCCAATTATATTCCATAAATACAAATCTATTTGTGCACGATATTAAGTTAGTTTAAACTAATTTCATATAAAGAATGCAGAGGAGTTTGCACTTATTCACCTAAAATTCAAGTCTCCTTTAGCCTCACTTGAACAAGCTCAAGGTGAGCTTGTTCAATAACACAAACCAAGTGAAGGTTGCTTTATTTTTGCTGAGCCTCATCTAGACACCAGAAAATTGAAGGAAATCAAAGCAGCCAGCACCCTTTTTGCTAACCAGTTTCAGACATTTCGGCATAAGAAATACTCTTGGATGGCAGGATCTCATGTCAATAATATGCCTGTGGGGCAGGAGGATTTCCTTTTTCTCCTGTCCCTGCTTCTCAGCCTCCTTAGCCAAAACAAATGGGAGTTTCAGAGCAAATAAACCGCTTTGCCAAGACAGAGAATTCTTTGCAGATAAGTGGTGCTCCCTGAGAAAAAAAAAAGATGACTAGGAAATGAAATAATTTTTGGTTTGATGAAAAATGGAAAGAGGCTTCATGCCTTCTCTTTGCTTGGTAAAGGGATCATTATTTGGGGGTTTGCAGACATCCATGATGGCTTTGTCTTCATTAGGCTTTCTGTCTGCTACCTGATGTGAGGCAAAAGTACACTTTTCCTGCCAGCTACTCTTAGGGGACACATATCTGCATGGCCACTGCCATTTTTGTTCCCTTTTCTTCATAAATGGATACAGAAGATTAGCTGGAGCTGCTAAACAGATGAGTGTCATCAAAACTGGTGGCCGAATTTCCTAAGGATCATTGTTGTCCTTACAGGGAATAAGAGTCAGGGTTAATATCAGTGGACAGGAAAATTATGTCTTTTCTTCAGTGACATCAGTGTGGCCCCTCAGGCAGCGAGATGGACATGCTGGGATGGAGCCTGGAGCAGGATGCTGCACTCCTGCCTGTGCGCACACCCAAAAGCCAACCTCCCAGCAGAATTCCCACCCGTGCACACTCCTCCACACCAACACAGCCCATAACAGCTGCATTCGAAAGGGGCACCTTCAGGGCTGAACCAGAGCTGGAGCCACGGGCAATGTGCTCCTTAGTCCTGTACCAGCAGTGCTGTCTTGGCTCTGGGGCAGGAGGGACATGTAAGGTGGTGTGATGAGGCTACATGAGAACAGGCTGTGCTGCACAGCTCCCACAGGGCTCCTCCCCAGCAGCCCTCCTGCAACTTCACACCAACAAGATATGGTAAGACATGAGCCTAGCAGTGATGCTCATAAAGTTGGAAACCAGTGAAGGGTAGAAAATGTTGCTGCCTGGTTGGGTCTTTGCTTCCCTCCTCTAAACTCCAGAAAGAAAATCTCTCCATTACAAGAAACTTTGGAAAGATTCTTCCCTTCCTTTCCCAATAAATTTCCTTAAAGCCTAAAGGCAGATGATACTACCAGCTTCCCAGAGAAGACAGCCCTGAGCAGCTGTGCTTTGGACTTTACCTGTGAAACCAGGATGGATCTCCTTTGTAGCAGCCGTCATCCTTGGTGACCGCCAAACTGCCTAGAGCCATTAAGGTTCTCTGCACTGCTGCCATGTCCTTCCCTAGAAAGCCAGACAGGGAAATTCATATAAGAAATCCTTGCACAACAAATAACTTGGCACACTGAGAAACAGTCTTATCCAATGTATTAATTAACTCCCTCAACTCCCCTGAAAAAGTGCATTAATAGCATTATAAATGCTACCCTACTGTTGCTGAAACAGAGGTACTGACATGCAAGAGCTTATTAAAAGTCATCAAAGGGACAGCTCTGAAGTGAAATTTAACAGTTCAGACATTTCCAGGTTTCCAGGCCTCAGGCTATTTTAATGCCTCCCCACACACTATTTAAGTCCTTCTAGATAATCCTTTTGGCAGTATTTTCTCCAATGAAGAGATCACTTTGGTGTACAAAGAGCTGTAATATACTGCACGAAACGTGGCTGAAGGAGAGCAGTGTGTTAAATCACAGTGCTGTGTCTCAGTTTCTTCCCCTGTAACCTGCTAAGGCTGATCCCACCATTTGACCCCTGGCAATTCCAAACAGTCCCTGTGCCAACAGAGTTCACAGCAGTCCTGGAGAGTTCCTGTGCAGATACTTCATGTCAATCCTTCCCAATTTAACCATCAGATCACCTCCCAAATCCTTTCTACTGGCTTCCTTTCTCAGGCTGCCAAAAATCCACGCTCTACAGTTTCATACCTTCAGTTCCTCCTATCCAGTCCACTATTCTTCCACTTCCTCCCTGTGTTACCTGAATTCATTCCTCATTTCAAAAAGTCAGGGCTCATCTTTATCTTTAGCCAGGTAAAAGACATATCTGCTCATCAGTAGTTCTTTAGGTTCCCTCCATAAACAACAGTGAGAAGAAAGCTTCTCAGAGGGTTAATATATCCCACCTGTACTGGGAAAGGTGAAATTGCCTATCAGCTGCTTAGAGGCACACCTTCCACCCAGCTGAAAATTCATGAGGTTTCCAAGAGGGCACCTTACCCCTTTGAAATATAAAGCTTATTTTCAATAGAGGTTAGCATTTTAAAAATGGTATCCCTTCCTCCTGTCTCTCCTTCCAAAGTGAGGATAATAAAAATATTATCTTTTTTGGTCAACGTCTTTAGCTGATTCCTCCAGTTAATTCAAACAAACAAAGAAGGGAGACATAGAAATTTTTTAAAAAAATTAAGAACACTTAATTTTTTCTTGGTTATTCCCCTAAACTTTGTCACCTGGAGTAAAAAGGGCAAGGAATATAAAGACATCAGAGTCAGACAGACTTGAACTCATTACCCAGTCCAGACATGTTAACTTTTTGAAAACTTTCTATCAAACATGAGTTGCAGCACATATTTCCAATTGTGTGGGGTGGTAAACTGTTGGGAATCTGCCTTTTGCCACTCCCTTCTTCTGAAATCCTTCTGTAAATGTTTCTACGACTCCCCTCCATTTCTTTCTTTCTGTTCCAGTTCTTCCTCCTTCCTGAAACAATTTATCTAGTTAACAGATCTGATTTTGACTGTAAGTTCTTCAGCTCAGGTTGGATGAGGCTGTGAGCAACCTGATCCAGTGGAAGGCGTCCCTGCTCATAGCAGGGGGGTTGGAACTGGATCTTTAAGGTCCCTTCCAACCCAAACCATTCTATGATTTTATGATTCTTCACATTGGAAAATAAGTAATTCATAAAAACAGGAGATACTAGAGACATGATGATGATAATAGATTTCAGAAATACCTCCATTGGACCAATGTGAATGAATATCACTGTAGACCAGCTGAAGCGTAGAGGGAAGTGACCGTTGCACATGCTGTGTTTATGCTCTGCATCACCCTGATGATAGGCAGATGCAGTTCAGGGCTTTGGTTCATACAAAACAATGCTTAACACACTGGCTGAGGTGAAGAAGACACCCTAAAGCTGAAAGCATCTAGCAGCTTCCAACTGTGGCTGTCATACAGCCTATTAAAGTTTATAGCAAACCTATCTGCAGGGGATCGTTTGCTCAGAAAATAAATTGTCAGCCATCCAGAATCCTGGCTTTACTGTATTTATTAAGGCAAACTGCATCAGACGGGGTCCTTGCTTTAGAGGGCAGCTGAAGAGCTGACATCCCACACACGCACATGGAAGAGCACGAGGCAGGAGCTCCCCCAAGCAGCAGATGTGCCATATGCTGTAACAGATGCCACACACAACGTCCTTGGGATGCCTCCCTCCAAACGAGGAGCACGGTGACTGACTGGGATGAAGAGGGATGTGAAGAAGGATTTAAAAGTGAATGGGCTGAATAATGATGGCAAGTGCAGAAAATAAAAGAAAAAGAAACAAAAGATGGGTAGCGAAAGATGACGGTCGGCCTCGCGGAGCCATCTGACAGCCCCCGCGCTCTGCACGTGGCTCTGCTGTATTTGTCAGTGCCGAGTGGGAGACACTGCAGGGGAAAAACAGATCGAGTGGGAACCGAGTGCCACGGGACAAAATAAAGCCACAGCCATGGACCTTGCTGTATGTGTGGGACGACCCCAAATCCGTGTGGTCTTGTGACATCTGCCCTCTTCCAGCAAAGAATACAAGGGGCTCTGTGGTCAACATAAAAAGGGCTGTGACAGATGTTTAATTTCCACTGAGAAAGTTGTCTAACACTGTAGCCACCTGACAGAAGGGATAATACGTGTTCACAGCCACATGGGTCCCCAGCCTCAGCCCCCCTGAATCACACTGCAGGGACCCACGCCAACGGCACTTCTTCTGCATCTTCAGTGTCCTCTGCAGTGTGCTTTGAATAGCACAGCCTCAGAGAGGATCTGGGCATGGCCTGTAGAAGGAGGAAAGGGCCTCTGGTTACTTCTTATGGTAAGCCTTTCTCTTTGGAGGAAACCTGGCTGGAAAGTCTTCTTCTCCAGGTCCAGAAAGGGGAAGGTTCAAACCCAAAGACGGAGAACTGCTCTGCACAGTATTCCTGAAATGCTTTTTTGTAAAGACTGAACAAGTACCCAGAGGTACAGCTGCCCTGGAAATATACCAGGGAGGTATCTGTAAAAAACAATGAACAGAATATCTTGAGCATGGATTTGGGAAAGCTGCTCAGCACAGTACGTTTATGTAAGAAAGGACTGAAAGAGAGGTGATACTTCTCCTGGATCAAGAAGTCACAGAGATGAAGAAAAATGCACCAGATGGACTGAATGAGTTTGAAAAAGCCAACAGCAGACTGCATCCTAAAACATTTTCATTAATCATTACTAAGAATTACAAAGCAAAAGCTCTCAGAAAACAATTAGTGCCAGAGAAAAGCTGTTTTTCAGTCACACATACTTCCCTATAAAAGTACATTGGCCTCTCCTCTTTTTCTAAAGAGGTTATGGCATGAAGTCTAGGAGTGCTGTAATTATGAAACAGTGAAAAAGAGACTGTCCTTTCTGCCCAGCTAATGCATCCAGGTTCAGACGATGCAGCCCTGGAGCAGCACATATGTTAGAGGTCAGCATTACGGTTAGATACAAAAAGCTTGCAGTGACTCATCGTTGGAGAAACATACTGTTTCATCTCAGCACTGAAATGAGCAGCAGGAGGGATGAAAAGGGAGTGGGAAAGTG
The DNA here is from genome assembly GCF_000700745.2 of Antrostomus carolinensis. Lineage (NCBI taxonomy): Eukaryota > Metazoa > Chordata > Aves > Caprimulgiformes > Caprimulgidae > Antrostomus > Antrostomus carolinensis. Next base: position 5,673 of record NW_010290424.1, on the reverse strand, counting down.
AAGAGAGACAGATTAGTTTTAGGAAATCCTAAAATAACAGTGGAGAAAAATCTTGTATGTCTCCCTTGTAGGTTGTGAGTTGTGTTTTGACTTCCTGGCCTCTGGACTTCCTGTCCTTCCTTACATCTGTTGAGAAAAGGTGACTAGATGATCTTTTGAGGTCCCTTCCAATCCCTAATATTCTGTGATTCTGTGAAATGAGGAGAGAGCCACCACCATTATGAGCATTTTGTCTTCAAAGCAAGTCCTTTTAATTGTAAGGATCAATGTACTGTACTTTAATTTGCATGGTGTGAAGCCATTATGAGATGCAAAAGACTGCAAAGAACAGCATCTGAAGTGAGCTACAATCATCCCTTACAAGATAGATAAAGCTTCTCTTTCAACAGCCTGCTAGGCTGAGGTGGGGTGTGTGTTACTCCAGGGAAGTGAAAATCCCCTCATTTTAAGACATTCAAAAGTAGACTGGATGAAACACTAAAGACTGAACTGGAAGCAACAATTGTGCCCTTGTGCCCAAAAGTAGGATTTGTTGAGCAAATCTGGCATCCCAAGAACATTACAGATCCAAGTAACTCCAGTTGTCAGTACATGCTTCCCTTCTAACCTACCCACAAAGAGCTTCCCAGTCTTTCAGTTCTCGAACTGTCCTTCAGAGAAGTGATCTCTCCCACATATCCCACCAGCCTGTGAAAACAGACCCCACTTCTTTCCCTCCACGTGTGTTCCTACACAAACCAGCTTCTCGACGGGTTGCTTTCCTCTTTCCACTGTTCCATTCTCATGGCAGATTTTGGACCCTTTCACTACCCTGCAGCTGTCCTTGTTTTAAGCCCTCACACAAAGTGTTTTGCATCACCTTGTCCAGAGAGATGCAGGATATACAGTGTGTTTGGTTAGAGCACCAGGAAGAGGAGCATCACCACAGAAGTGGGCAAAACCAGCTGTAAAAATGCACAAATGACTCAGCTCTTCAGGAACTAGAACATGGAGTTTCCACTTCGAGCAGGGGATGGAGCCTTCACCTGGGTTACTGCAAAGCCACAGGGGCACTCTTGAATATTTTTTTAATTTTTTTTTGCTGTTGCCATAGTGACCTGTCTAAAAAAGCTGCATCCTTAGAGAGGGATGCTCAGCTAACATGGTGTTAGCAGTGAGATTTGTTTCTCACTAATCAGAAACAATCCCTTATAAGCTCCACAGAGGCATATATGCTCCTGGGAATGCATTTTATAGTGCTAATTTAAGCTTTGCTTATGACTTGAAAAATGTAATAAAATCTTGTCATCAGAAAATAAGGGGTTTCCATATTTGCTATTAGAAGCTACTTACTTGGAAATAATTAGCATAGAGAACATTTGTTTTATTAGTTCTGTGGGTTTCTATCAGAATAATGGGCTTCTGGGTAACACATGAGCTTGGAAAAGCTCCGCTATGCCCTCAGGGCAATATAAATCCCTCAGAGGAGATAATGCATCACCAGGAGAACATGGTAATGAGGTAAAGCAAAGAGACACAAAAGATAATTACATTAGAGGATATGTCTTAGACAAAATGCACCATTAGAAGACATCAAAGCAAAGCAAAATGAAGACTGCAAGCTGACTTCCAGTTTATTATTTTTACCTTCCCATAAATCCACTGTCTGGAAAATATCTGTTGTTCTTACTCCGTAGATTTCAGCAGCTTTTAAGAACTGAGAAATTTGTTCCATCTGCTTGAAAGCCATTTTTGATTCAGAGATCTTTGCAATGGGCTCATTTCCCTTTGGATGCAAACTGTTTATTAACTTGCATAACAGCTGAGAGATAAATATAGAAACAAAATTAGAAAGCAGTCACCAAACTAGAAGGCAATTTCTGCACATGAAATGATGATGCAAAATGATTTTGACCTAGCCAGTTTGTGTCAGGGACATAATTTATTCAATAAAAAACAAAGAAGTGAATTGATAATAACCAAAGTATATTAGAAATGCATTAAAGCTTTCATTAACTGATGGCAATAGCCTGACCATATAAATCCTAATCTGCTAGAAACAACAAAGCAATCACTGGTAAAGATTATATAACAACTGAGAGAGAAGAAACCACGTGCCCGAGCCAAAAAAATAAGCAATGTCAATTGAAATACTGTTAAAAGTCACTTTGGCAGAGATTCAACGATTAGAGTATTCTTACAGCCCACTGCAAACAGCAGCATCTGCCTGTTGTTCAATAAACCAATGGAATACAATGTTTTAGCTTCAGAATTATTCCCAAGAAGAAAAACAGTTATGACACAATCCAGTCCTTCAGATTTTCTCTATCTTTTCACCGTTCCCTGTCAACACTGATTATTTCTTAAAGAGAAAAGTATACATCTGATTTTAAAACAGATCTCATTTAACTGTATGAGAAAAGGTGCTGAAGGAATGAGTCATACCCATATATAACATCCATGACTCATAAGAATCATAAGTACTGTGCTAATCCCAGTGCACAAGTAGAATAATTATCTTCTGAGATTAAGATTCCTGGTCAAAAGAAAATAAATCAGATGCTAAGATATACATGAATGCACTGGCCATGAGCTCTGACCAATTTAGCTAGATGAAGACAGAAAATAAGGACATTGTGCATATAAACCCATGCAAGTATATAATTGGACAAAACACTTACTGTTCCATCCATCAACCAGGTTTGAAAATGTTGCCTTCCAGGAGGAGGGTGCTCTATCTGTTCTCCACACTGTACAATAATCCAGTTCACCAGCCTAGACTCTAATTCCGGGTCATATTTCTGTTCAATCTTTTCCTGAACTTCTCGGCTTAAGCCATAGCTTGGTCCTCTGTTAGCCATCTCTGGAACCAAAGCAGAACTTAGTGGGTAGAGTGTCCTGATCTGTGGCTTTGATGTAGACACCGGAAAATTAAAGAATAAAAGAGTCAGCAGCCTGCCCTATATGTTAGACAGTTGAACAGATGTTCATCAACACTGAAAGTAACTGTATGGCACCGGTTAGAGCTGTTCTGCAGAACAGGGGAGGGATCAACGAGGGAATATCTTTTCCCAAAAGCACAAATCAGCTACAACATTTTTTTTTTTTTTAAAAAGAAGGAAAAACCAGAAATCCCCCCTGCCCAACCACAAAAAAAACCCAAACCAACAAAAACCAAAAAACAGAAGAAAAGCAAGATTTAAAACAGAGTAGGTTTTAAAGAGAGGCTTCTGCTATGTTTACAGAGAATACAATAGAGTTCTCAGATCAGTGTTAAAGCTGCCTGCAAATCCAAAAGCACTTTAAAATTGCCTACCTAATACTTGCTAATAAGAAGAAGGCTGTACATGGGAGCTCAAGCAATCCGATTAAAGATGCAGTCAGGCTCTTCCTCAGCAGAGATGCAGGGATGGATATCCAGAGATCAGCAAACTGAAAAGCGTCGATGAATTTAAGAGACGAAGGCTGCCACAATGCCCTGCTGCTGCTGCTGCCGCAGCATCGTGGTTTGAAGAACAGTGTATTGATTTGATTTTCCTCACATATGAGGAGGGTCAAAGCAGGGGCGTTGCTAAGAGCCATTAAAGAGGCCTGCCTACTCAGTCACAGCCTGGGGATCCTGTTTATCTCGCCCATCTGCAGTCTGTTTTCATGCACGTTTCCTCAGCCTTACGCTCTTCACCCTCCAGGCTCAGCTTTACTCCACCTAGTCTGCATCAACCCAAACTGCACCGAGCATCCCGGTGCCAGAGAGAACCACAAACAGACCGACCTCACCAGACTGCACTCTGTTAAACGAAGGTCACTGAAATTACTACACATCTCGTCTATTTTTAATCACAAAGCAGAAGCAAAACCTTTTTTTCCTCCCTGTTCTGCATCACGATGCTAACAGGCTTAGAAAAATAATTTCTGTGTGAAAATTATTTCACGGAGAAAAATAATTTATCCTCGTCCCTGTTCAAGTGCTCATGAAAAGTTTCAACAGAGGGATAAACAGATGCAAAGTCAAGGAAGAGAAGGCAGGTAGTAGAATATTATTACCCTATTATTAGTATATATTAGGCTATTAAGTAGTCAACAGTGTCCCAATAAAACAACTTGAAGCACTAAATACAAAGGGAAATCACCAAAAACTAGCAAACCTACTATAAAGCACCAAGGATCTTATTTTCTGCTGGGATGAGTCAGCATACCTCAAGTGATAGTCCACATATGGTAGGTTAAATTTTGATTCTACCACTGCAGTGGTGGGAGGGAAGAGTAGGAAAGTTAAGACAAGAGACTTTTCTTCTGGTCTGATTGTACAGATTTATCTTTTATTAAATAAAATAAATTTGCTCCTCTCTGAGTTGCACCAGACTTTGTCAAATGTCTTTCATCCATGCTGTATTATCCACCCTGCTACGAAACAGTTCTCTTTTGGCAAATGATTCATGTTCAGCTCGATATGAAAGGAGGTTGATAAACCTGAGATGGATTCACAACCAGCTTTTCCAACGAAAGTCCTTCTGCTACATTCAAAAAGGAAAAAAAAAAAAGGGAAAGGAATACAGCTCCTGGTGTATGTATCTCACAATGGTCTCTTCATCCATTACTTCCTCATTTTAAGACCATGAATCTTCAGATTTATACTGCTTTGGATGCTGCTGGGCTTGAGCAGACTCAAGAGATGAAAAATTTAATAGATGACCTAATTCATTGTTGTCCTCCACAGGCATTTCATTTAGTGCTTTCTCTTCTCTTCTCTGCCCTGGTAGTTTTAAAACCCTATGAAATACTCGATTACATAACTCGGAGCACGCTACGTGACAGGGCCACCACTTGAGCACTTTCCATCCCAGCGAACACGCTGTTGAAGGCACAGCAAATGCGCAGGAATAGAGACTGCAGACCAACCCTGGAGATCAGAGAAGGAGTAAACTGGAGCTGCAACAGTAAAAGGCAGTACATGAAGTTGATGTCCTTTCCATTCAAACAACTGCTAAGGGCCAGGCCTTACACTCTTTGGCCAGCCCCACAAAGAACAAGAAGCTTTATTTTGTGCCTTTCAGATCTTTTTGCGTTCTTCTATTTAGAAGGGGGCTACCTCGGTTGCTTGGTTGTTTCTGGTCACCCCAGGGTGCTCAGTGCTCACTGGCAATGAGATGAAAGCCACCTACCTTTGCCTCATCCTCTGACCCCGTTTCCTAACTTGGGGGCAGGGGTGGGTAATTTAACTCTCCTAAGCTGCAGAGCAGAGATCTCCCCCTTCACGGATGTTGGCTACGCAACCTGTTCTCGAGGGACTGTTCCATACCATGAAAGCTGAAAAGCAAGCTTGTCCATCAACATCAATTTTTAATAAGGCTTTGAAAACCAGGAAAGCTGCAGAGGATTGGCAAAATGCCAGCCCCCTCCCTACCCTCCAGCCAATATTTCCAAAGGATGAGTAATCAAATCATAAGCCTGTTTCTGTGCCATCAATCCTGGGAAAAACAATGGAATGAATTCTTTTTCTTTTTTAAGTGATAGCGTTGATGCAATTTGCTAAAAGCTCTGTAACACATTAGAGTTGGCTACTGCATGACACGTTGATTGAGGAACGAAACGGGTTCTGAAACAACATGACACATTAAAGAGATTAAATCTGGCTAACTAGTAGGTCCTATAATATATTTTTATAATATATAATATAATAATAATAATAATATG